>NC_034016.1:9887438-10050152 GCF_000346465.2 Prunus persica
TCGGATTCAAGTGATTTTTTGTAGAGATGATCTTTGAATGAGTATCTACAAAAGAGACGGTTTGGATTAGTGAAATACAATCCGGAGTGGGGCCTACAAGGGGTGTCCCTCAAATAAGCTTATTTGAGAGATCCCTCAATGGAAGCTCTCTGTGTATAAACACATATATACATATAATATATATATACATATAGATATATACACATATATTATTATTATAATATACTCATATACACATACATATTAATATTATAATAATAGCATACATGTATACATGTATATATGTAATATATATTATATTATATATTAATGTACATATATACACGTATATATATAAACACATATATACATATATAATATATAAATACATATAGATATATACACGTATATTATTATTATAATATACCCATATACACATACATATTAATATTATAATAATAGCATACATGAATATATGTAATATATATAAGTATATATACATATATGTGTATATATATTATACCCATGTATGTATTATAATATACATATACACACGTATATACACATATACATTATATATTTATACTATATGTATATATATTATAATATACATATATATATATATATATGTATTATACCCATATATATTATAATATATAGATACACCTATATACACATATATTATATACATGTATATACGTATATATATATTATAATATATGTATAATATATGTATTATATATACATATGTATTTTATAATATATATAATGTATATGTATATATACATATATAATATACGTATATACACGTATATACACGTATATTATTATTATTATTATTATTATTATTATAACATACCCATATATATATTATATATTATAATATACATACATATATATAAATATATGTATATGTATTATACCCATGTATATTATAATATACATATATACACCTATATATATTATATGTATGTATATATACATATATATTTTATATATTATAAAATACATATATACATATATATAGATATTTTTGAAAAAATAAAAAAATTCTAGTTCTAGTCCAAGCATACACCAAACGTAGGATAAGTGTTATCCAACTTAGACCAAGCCAAGCCAAGCCAAGCCAGTCCCTAAGCATAGTCCATGCCAAGACAGTTCTGTGTACCAAACGAGAGTGTAACTACAGGGTACTAAACTGTAAGTAACCCTTTTTTTCCCCTTTTATTTCCCATGGTTTATATAGTTGGTTGAACTCCAAAACGTTGAGCTATAATAATCATACCACGTAAATTAGTTTGAAGGTTTTTTTTTCAAACCCTAGCAGTAATTGCCCAAATATTATAGATATTATGTTGCAAAAACGGGTATAAAGGTTTATGAGATTTTATTGCTATTTTAATGTTTTAAATTTAATTTTGAAGTAGCCAATAGTAATAAAATCCTTAGCTAGTTGGCTCATAAATACAATAGGGGAGCATTTTTTCTTACTACCTTAACCCAATGTGTCACATCCCGGAATCAACTCCGTCGTAGCATGATATTGTCCGCTTTGGGCCCCCCTCTCTGCCCTCACAGTTTTGTTTCTGGGAACTCACGAGCAACTTCCTAGTGGGTCACCCATCCTGAGATTACTCTAGCCCCCAACTCTCTTAACTTCGGAGTTCTTACGACTCCGAAGCCAGTGAGCTCCCAAAAGGCCTCGTGCTAGATGGATGCGTGTGTGCACATATAAGGCACATCATCCTTTCTCCATTGGTTGATGTGGGATCTTACAATCCACCCCCTTAAGGGCCCGACGTCCTCGTCGGCACACTCGCACCACACGGCAAAGTGGCTATGATACCAAATTGTCACATCCCGGGATCAACTCCGTCGTAGCACGATATTGTCCGCTTTGGGCTCCCCTCTCTGCCCTCACGGTTTTGTTTCCCCTCTCTGCCCTCACGGTTTTGTTTCTGGGAACTCACGAGCAACTTCCCAGTGGGTCACCCATCCTGGGATTGCTCTAGCCCCCAACTCGTTTAACTTCGGAGTTCCTACGACTCCGAAGCCAGTGAGCTCCCAAAAGGCCTCGTGCTAGATGGATGCGGGTGTGCACATATAAGGCACATCACCCCCTCTCCGTTGGTTGATGTGGAATCTTACACAATGTGTACCTTTAACACTCATCTTAACAATTGACACATTTCCTTGAAACTAACTATAGTTAACACTTTATTTTTAATTCTTTTAAATTATTTCAAATCAAAAAATAAAGTAATAATAATAATAAAATAACATTTAAAACAAAAAAACAAAATCTCTCTCTCTCTCTCTCTCTCTCTCTCTCTCTCTATCTCCTTCTCCCTCTCCCCCTCTTGACCAGCCCACCTTAAGCCCTATTCTCTATCACTACAGCCTACCCCTCAGCAACCCTAGCCATTATGCCCCTCTAGAAACCCCTCCCCCACCTCGTTCACCCTCTCCACCATTGCTTAGAGATCCACAAGCGGCTTCATCCTCCAATCCGTCATCAAAGCCTGGTCCGTACTTAACAAACCCAACCCTCTCTGCGAGTTGCGAAAATACATGTTGTCAAACTTGGCCGGGCTCATGATGTCGTTGAAGGTCGGCACTGCGCAGAGCTTCTTCGACCCCTGCGAGAAATTGGGATTGGCTGGGTCGATGTCGGAGGACTTGTTGAAATTGAAGATATGGTTGCTGAACTCCATAAATTGTTGTTCCCTCTTTTCGGCAGAGGCAGCCGACATAATGAGCTTTTGATCCTTCTTCTTTTGAGTGCAGGGCGTGCCACCACCAAGCCTCGAATTTGGGCTTGAATGGAATGTGAGTAGATGGATATGTTGCGTCCGAGATCTAACTTTAATCAAACGATTGTTCGGCCGAGCAAGGAACCTCCTCACGGCCTAGGTTGTTTCACTACCTCAGAGTCAAGGCTTTATGTGAGCGACCAAATGATGTGGAGTGGGTGGAGATGAAGATTAAAGGTGAAACGTAATGAAACGAAGAACAAATGCATAAAGTAAAGGTGCTTAAACTTAAATATAATTTAAAGACAAATGTGTAAAGTAAAGTGCGAAAAATAAATAACGTAAAGACGAGAACGAAATGAAAGCGATAAGAACGATAAAGTAAAATGAACTTGAAATTAAACTTAATTGAAGTGCAATAACAATGAAAAGTAAAGCAATCGAAATAAACTTGAATTTAAATGACAAGAAAATATAAATTGAACGAAAATTTAAACTTATACTAAGAAAAGGAAGAACTCGCTACACTAAGTGCATAAAAAGTAAAATCCTAAGTCTAGGAAAAGAAAAGTGCGAGATGAAAAATAGGTTAGTCTGTCTGATGTTGTGTCTGATGTCTTCATCGAGATTCATCCATTCCAAGCCCGGCCGTAATTTTCCAAATCTGCCCAGCCGCACCATCACTCAACACGCCCAGCTGAGATCTCCAACACCCCAGCCCGCGAACTTCTCCAATCCTGGCTGATATTTCCTGCTCCATTCAAACCGCCAGGCCGCACCTTGTATGGCCCAGCTTTTTCCGGCTGTGCCCAGCCATTTCGTAAGCTCAGCTCTGCTAACGAATCCTGGCTGCTATATCTGCCATTGAGAAGCCCAGCCTACTCTTTTAGCCACGCCCCGCCGAATCTTCAACTTCAACCTAGCCGTGCCCTTTCAATTCCTAGGTCGGCCACTATTCTTCACGTGCCCAGTCAATTCTCGTGCACGGGTGGATTTTGACCACCCCCTAACAGTTGTTATCAAAATACAAATTGTCTACAATCATTTTGAAGATTCAGCAAATAAATTACAAATATAAAAGAAATTGACATTTTGAAGATTCAGCATTTTGTGGTAGAGCACATGTTCCAAATTGACAGCGGAATTCCTCTTCTTTATATTGGCAGCAACTTGAAGCCTATCGCCCCCAAAATAAAATATTAACTTAAAAAACAAACGAATCTATTCGAAATACAACTAAGTTGTGAAATGAGAGAACGCCTTTTCAACTAGGCCTGTTGTTTTTGGTGTTACGGTGGCAGTGGTAATGGCTATGACTGTCTATGAGGTGGTAGAGCTGGTAGGGAAGGGGAAGAGAGAAGGGCAGAGAGTTTGTGTTTTTGTTTTTTAATGTTATTTTACTTTATTTTTTTTAATTTGAAATACTTTAAAAGAATTAAAAATAAAGAGTTAACTATAGTTATTTTCAAGGGCAGGTGTCAAGTGTTAAGATAGATGGTAAGGGTACACATTGAGTTAAGGTGGTGAGCAAAAATACTCCCGATACAATAGTTTTGGAACCAACCTCAATTTATTGAGAATTAGACAAAAATAAATTTCATTACTTATTATTATTTTTAAATGAATTTTCTAGATTTAACCCAAGGGTCACACTTGTTTCTAATTGCCATATTTATTTTTCCAATAAAGTTGTTAATAGTTGCCGTTAACATGACCGCCTTAATTTATAAAATTTGTAACACCTGTCCCAACTAATTATTTTATTTTGCAAAGTTACATTTTTGCCCTTAAAGTAAGGTATTTTTGGTCAATTTTTGTTCGGAATTAGTTTTGGGAGTTAAAGTTAGACTATTACGTAGAGCTCACTCTCACAAGTTCATAGACACGTAGTGGGCTCAAATCGGAGTTTTAACGAGAAAGTTGTGATCTACGGAAGTGCTGTGAGAGAATTGTAATTTTGGAGAAGTCAAAATTTAAAAACACAAGATCAGACCATCCCACGCCTACCTCTTTTAGTTCCCAAGTTTTGTCAGTTTTATAATTCCCACAGATGAAAGTCTTGACCAGCTCATGTTCTCTCCATTCCCTAAAGACTTCTCTCCTAAACTCATCATAGCTTCCAAACCCGTCAGTTCTGTTGCACGCTTCAAAACCCCTCTCTCCTAAATCAAAACGAAATATCTTCTTTTTCAGACTTGTTCATCTGTTTGTCTAATAGACCATATCAAAAATTGAGCCCAATCTAAGCAGTGTAGCTACCTCAAATGCAATTTGAGTGCAAGTTCATCACAGCCTAGTACTCTGTGTAAGGCTCGGGTTTGGCCTTGCATGTCTATTTTTCACTGCTCTTTTGGTGATGTAGTCTTCATCACATTTGTTCCTTCGTTTGAGTGCTATGACATAACCAAAATGGAACGCCATTGGAGATGTTTATCTACCTGAAAGCCTGTTCAAGGTGAGACTAGTCTTCTCTTACTTCTTGTCTGCTGGTTCCACGTGTCTAAGTGTCACTTGTTCATCCTTGTCTTATCGGTTGATGTAGGCTCGAATTCTATCTTGCATGTCGATTTTTCTTACTCAGATGAGAAAGGTTCCTTGAAGAAATTTGTTGAGCATTCTGTAGTCTACCAGATATCTAAAATTAATAGTCATCCAGCAAGTTTAGCCTTGTGGGAAGTAGTACAAACTGAAATAAGCTTCTTTGTTTCCAAGTGCTGTTTTTGTGGTTCTTCTCCTTGGGAGGTGAATTGAGGATTTCAGACCAATTCAGAAGAGTGAGGTAAATATTTAAGATGTTTGATTTATGGGAATCTATTTTAGAGGTTAAATTCTTGAGGTTTTGTGGATTGTTGAATTGTTCCAAAGTTAAGTAGAATTATGAACCTATAGGAATGTATGGATCAAACCCGTGGTCCACTTTGTGGCGCCCCGATTAGTTCTAAAATACTCCCCACGTCTTCCCGAGCACGATGGTATGCTCGAATTAGCTTTTGGTTACCATTTGACTATCGAACGGATATTGTGCTTATTATGCAATATCCAGGTTTGATAGGTTCAGATCGTTCGATCGGTTCCATTTTCAATTACATTATTCCATGTACCTCTAAGATCATGTAGGAACTTGTTGATTGAAAGTCGGAGTCCTAGATACTCCGAATTAATGACCCTAGGGTTAGGCGAACCGATCGCCGTCTGAACATGCGATTGACTTAGATCCGACCGCTCGATCAAGACCAAATCCTTGGGTACATGTTAGTAGACCTTGTCGGACCCTTAGGAACTTATTTAAAAGTCGTGCATACACATTGAGTCCTAGGAATTAGGATTTTGAGTTAAAGTTCGTGGTTGGGTACTTTTATTGATTAAGTCCTCGTGTTCTTTCAAATAGGTACTCAGGCTCCACGTACTCCACAACAGGGACCCTCTCATGGTCGGACAACTCTGGACTTGCTGTGAGCGGACATTGTTTTAAATGAGCATTATTTTTCGACTACGGAATTTCATGAATAAATGTGATATGGGATTTCTAGGGATTATTATTATTATTATTATTTTTAAAATATATGGATTTGGGTTTCGGATTGTGGTAATTTTGGATTTCGCGACTTTAGAATATACTATGGATTTTGGTTTTTGGGGTATTTGTTCATGTGGTTATTAGATTTGATGATCAATACCTTTGAGATTTTCGGAATTGGAATTTTAATATGGTGTATTGGGTTTTATTATCTTTGTCTTATGGGATTTTCGAAGGTTGTAAACTTAATCTTTAGTTGCTCTACTTACTCGTTTTGAGTTTGGGTAGAAGTCGTGAAGCCCATTTAAATATTCTTAACTATTATGCATGTTGGAAGTTGGGTGTGTTATGGTGCTTGTTTGCAGGTACTGTATATTAGGAAATGTTCCAATTACAGGGGAGACTCTGTCGAAATTTCGGCAAAAGTCGAAGTCTTTATCAGTTTACATTAGGGCTACAGAACGTTTTAGGAAAGTGGGTCCGTCATCAATTAGATGCTGGACAAGAAGCAGGGTTCATCACGGAATCCGAGGAAGGAGTCCGAGGGTGGGTCCTGTCAAAATTTAATTACATTTGTGTGTGTGTTAATATTGTTAAGTTTGGCAAGAGTATTTTTTGAACTTGCAAATAAGAAATGTTATGATTTGATTATATAGTCTTACTGTAATTTTGAAGTCAAGAGCTTTGCATTAGTTTTGTTTTATTAATTTTTGAAAAAACTGTAGATTAATTTAAATTCCTTTGATATGATTTAATCTTCAATTTGTATTCATATTTGCCATTAAATCATGTTGTTAACGATTCTATGCTGGAATGATTAGGAAAATCAATAATTCTCTTACCCACTTCCACTAAGTTTTACAATCTATCTATTCTTGAATCTACCTTAGCCTTTCTCTCTCCCCTGTGAGAGCCTCTCCTTTCCTCCATGAGAGATCTCTACCCCCCAGGGTGGTTTGTTTCCACCCCATTGAATGCTCATAAATCCCAAATCTTATGAGTAAACTGTAAGGATTTTGTTTCAACAGAGCATTAACTCTTAATTAAGACTGGTGTGATTTCGATTCTGCAAGATTGACTTGTCTATGTCTGGAATACATGCCATGACAAAGGGAGCTAAATTCCTTAGGTCTGTACTTGTTATCTTTATGATTAATTAAGTTGCTCCTATTTTGAATCTCTGCATTCATTTATGCCCCCGCCCCCGGCCACAACAAAATTTATTGCCATCCATTAATAAAACCCTCACCAACCAAAGGATGAGCTTGTATAAATGGACCCCAGCGAATGACCACCTTTCTCATACCCTCAAAAATCTAGAACTCTCTGCTCTGATTATCCTCCTAGTTTTTCTACTGACCCTGGGTTGCAACCAAGTTTTCAAAACCTTTATGCATATGAAAAATTTTCAGTATTACACTTTCAAAAAGTTTGAAACCTTATCAGACCCATATCAAGAACCATTCCCAGTAAACAGCCCTTCTCCAAAAATTTCCTTCACAACCCTAACTCAAAAGGATTTGTACTTGATGGCTAAGCCAAATCATGAGGATCTGGTCAGGAGGCACTGGGGATAGACAACCTGGAAGATGGGCAACTCGTCGGTGTACTTATGGCGGACAAAATGCCCAACAAAGGGGCTATCAAAAGCATTCTAACCAGAGCATGGCGTGAGTATGGTGAAGCAAAAATTTGCTGGGTGCAAGACAACATTTTTTCCATTATTGTTAAGGATGAACTGATGGCAGACAAGCTGGTGAACAATGGGCCCTGGCAAGTTATGAAACAATGTTTCTTGGTGAGAAGGTGGCCTTCAACACTTGCTATAAAAGAGATCCAGGTGAAATATGTAGCTTTCTGGGTTCAAGTTCGTGGCATCCTGCAAAATCTGTGTCACGAAGAAAACATGGTAATGATTGGCGACCATCCAACAGTCCCAACCTATCGAACCCGGATAACGCACAATATGCGATCGTCCGTTCGATGGTCAAACGATGTCCGAATTGAGATCCGCGAAATCCTACACACTCGTGACAACCTAAGGATCTCATCGAGACATAGTGTCACTTTTTCTACAGTGCCCACGCACTGCCGCACGTGCGTGGTGCCCAAAGCGATAAAGCTTCGCCGGAAAATCTCAAAACCACGGCTCCAAACTCCTACCCTAGGTATAACACCCTATTTGGAGCCACTTTTGTTCTTGGACCTACCCCAAAAAGTGGCCGGAAGTGGCCGAAAACAAACTCCCAAAATCGAAAAAATTTCAAATCGAAGATCGACTATCCTAGGCTCAAAATTAAGGAAATCCTACCCAACCATCAGCTAGAGCATGGAAAATAGGTAGAAATCCATACCTTACTCGTCAAATTTGGAGAAGAAATGAGGGAGAACGAGCTCCTTGAATTTTGGGTTAAAATCGGTCGGATTTTTGCATTTTCCGGCGAGCACAGGTGGTTCCAGTGGCTGAGATTGGTCGGGATGGAAAGAGAAAGAACCGTGCCACCCCGAGCGGTGGCCGGATGCGGCGGTGGTGGCCCAAAAATCGCCACTGTGAACAGTAACAGGGGGGGCTGTTCTGCGCGCAGGGAGGGAGAGAGAGAGAGAAAACCTGATTTTTATAAAAAAATCTCATTTCAAAATATTTACGATTGTGCCACTGGGCTTCTTTTGACCATATCTTTCTCGTTACAACTCCGATTCGAGCCCACTACGTGTCTATGAACTCGTCTCAGTACGACCTATCCAAAAATACTAGTCACTGCCCCAAACTCTCTCCGGTTAAAAATATGACCAAAATACCCTTAAATAATTAAATAATTAAATAAGGGTTAAATTTGGGGTCGGGGTGTTACAAGAATGATTGAAGTTTATTTCAAAAATATTTTCTCCTCAAATGTCTCTCGTGATTAGGGTAATGCTCGTGTGGAAGGTGTGGTAACTCCCCAAATGAATGATGATCTCCTTCAGCCAATTACCCTAGATGATGCAAAGGCTGCAGCTTTCAAATTGGGGTCTTTGAAGGCACCTAGTCCAGATGGATTCTAAGGAACTTTCTACCAAAACTACTGGAGCATAATACATGAGGAGATAGTGGGAACGGCTGAGAATTTTCTTGCTGGCATTGTTTCTCCTTCTAGCATAAATGACAAATATTGTTCTTATTTCTAAAGTCTATGGTCATGAAAGTGTTTCACAATTCTGGCCAATTAGTTTGAGAAACTTTTCCTATAAATTTTATCCAAAATTTTGGCAAATCGACTCAACCCAGTTCTCCCTTGTATCATCACCCCAAACCAAAATGCTTTTGTTTTTGATAGACAAATCCAAGATAACATTCTTGTGGTGCATGAGGTATTTCACTACCTTAAACTTCAAAAATCTACAAAAATTTTTGAGATGGCGATGAAGTTAAATATGAATAAAGCCTATGACAGAGTATAATGGGATTTCTTGGAGGCTGTCGTGCAAAAGATGGGTTTCGATGATCATTGGGTAAACCTAGTGATGAGGTGTGTTAAATTTGTGACTTTTGCAGTTATGATTAATGGCCAGCCAAGAAGACATTTTTATCCATCCAAAGGAATCCACCAAGGAGATCAGATATCTCCGTACCTCTTTCTGTTTGTTAGCGAGGTGCTATCACTTATGATTTCAAAAGAAATTAATCCTAATGTCTTGCAAGGCATAAAGCTGGGCTCGGGTGGACCTATTGTCTCGCATCTTCTATTTAGGGATGACACACTTGTTTTCCTGAAAGCAACAAAACCAAAATGTGATCAAACGTATTTTGCAAAGCTTTTGGATAGCAGATAAATTACTCCAAGTCTTGTCTTTTCTTTACTCCAAATACCCCAAATTGCATGAGAATGGAAATTGAGGATACTTTGAATATTAGGGGGATTGATGATCCTGGGAAGTATCTTGGGCTCCCTACACTTTTGGGCAGGGCCAAGAAGGATTCTTTGGCCTATATTAAAGACATAATCAATAAAAAGGTGCAAAACTGGAAGCAAGCGTTACTCTCTTAGGCCGGAAAAGAAATTCTTTTGAAAACTGTGGTCCAAGCCATCCCTGCCTATCCTATGAATATCTTTTGGTTTCCTAACTCCTTGTGTAATGAGCTCAATTCTATTACTGCAAATTTCTAGCAGGGTCAGGCTGGGAATGAAAGGAAAATACATTGGATCAATTGGGAAAGCATGTGTCAGCCTAAGCTTGATGAAGGGCTTGGCCTTTGAAATTTCTAGGACTTTAACCTGGCTCTTCTTGCAAAGCAAGTCTTGCATTTAATCTTGGAACCGAATGCGTTGTGGGCAAAAGTCGTTAAGGGTCGGTACTTTCTTGATTCAAATTTTTTTGAGGCTCGGAGAGGTTGTCGCGCCTCTTAGGCCTGGTCAAGTCTTCTTGAGGCTCGAGATATAATTATTACCAGAGCTCATTGGAAAATTAACAATAAAGCAAGGGTGAGAATTTGGATTGATCGATGGGTCCCATCTCTGCCCAACCTACCCCCACACTGTGTTTCATCATCAAATGAGGTTTGGAATATGACAGTAGATGAGGTAATTGACCATGATACTGGGGCTTGGAATTTTGAGTCCATCGAGGGTTTGCTTAGTGATTCGAAGAAGAAAGCCATCAGGTTAGTTCCTATTGGGTCAAGATTTGCAGGGGATAGACTAATTTTGCCTTTGGAGAAGTCTGGGATGTACTCTGTCAAGTCTGGATATCACTAGCTCCACCATTTGGCTGCCCCGAGGACAATCAACCAGGCTTCTACCTTGTCTCAAGTACCTCTTGAAATATGGAGTCTCATATGGGGAATAAAATGCCCCCCAAAAATTGAAATTTTTTTGTGGCGTGCTCTAAGAAGGGGTTCGGCTACAAATGAGAATCTTTATAGGAGAAGGGTGAGATCTTCGCCCTTATGTGCTTTACGCCATCAATCTGAGGAATTTGTCAAGCATATTCTTCTCCTTTGTCCATGGGTTAGTCCTGTTTGGTTTGGAGGTGTTTTGAGTATGAGAATTTGCAAAAGTGAAATCACTACGATGTGCGAATGGCTTCTTAATGTGGTGATCCGGGCAAGCCTTAATAAAGTTGATGTGGCCCGTGTGGCTATGCCTATTGCTTTTACTTGTTGGATTATTTGGAAATTTCATTGTAAAGCAATAATTGAAGGAAGACCCCATCACCAGTGGCGGACGCACGTTGGGACAAGAGGGGTCAGACGACCTCTTGAAAGGCTGAAAAGTTGGCAAGGGACTCCATGAAAGCCCCCTTGGACAGCTGCTGGAAGCCCCCTTGTATGCACACCAAGTGCTCGACGAAAGTCCCAGGCCATTGGTGAGCTCTGCTGCGCTGCGCATCCTTTTTTTTTTTTTTTAAATGAGCCTTGCCAAACGACGTCATTTGGTCCAAGGCTTAGTCAAATTTTTTTAAAATTGACCTAGCCTCAAAACAACGTCGTTTTGGACCAAGCTTTTTTATAAAATAAAAAAATAAAAAACAGAACACAGCATCACTATAAAATAATTGTTGACGCTGTAACAGCTACCCGCCTGGACTGTCCCTCCCCCACGCTTGTGGAAACTGCTTCTTCTGCTTGGATTCCTCTAGTGCTTCCTAGAGTTAAAATCAACTTGGATGTGGCATGGTCTCCCACCTCAAATCAGGGTGGCATTGGTCTGGTTGTTCGTGACTATATGGGAACCTTTATTCTGGCAATGGCTATTCCCTGTATGGCAAACTCTGCGTAGGAGGCTGAGGCTGAGGCTTTGGCAGCTGTTGAAGCATGTTCTTTAGCTATTGAACACGGTTCAGACATGTCCAGTTTGAGTCAGACTACCTAGAGGTGGTGCGTGGGATCAGTGACAACATTAGTCATGATAGGTGGGAGTTGTACCCGCTCTTATGTAGGATTCAGGATCAACTTGGCCATCCAAACTTTGAGTTTTCTAGCTGGACTTGGTGTCCAAGATCAGCAAATGTTGTAGCATATCATATTGTGAATTTGGCTCGTGTGAAGATGAACAAGGAAACTTGGGTCAGGCGACCCCCATCTTCACTGGTGCACATTTTGAATAAGGATGATTTACCCAGCCCTCACCCTTAGTTTGCATGGAGGCATTTTGTAGATGGCGACGTTTAGAGCAGCTCTACGACATCGGTGTTATGGCCACTTGCAGCTTGCATTTAGTTTATTTTTTTGCTCGTCCTGTCTATCTGGGACATTTTTCCTTGTTTGGTTTCGTTTTGGTTGTTGCGTTTTGGCCTGTTAATGAATTCCTCCCTTTTGACAAAAAAAAAAATAATCATGTTGTTAACGTTGTTATTTTATTAAAATAACTTTCAACGTTGGTTCTTTTACACTATCTTTATATGATTTAATTGATTTGGTCTAATGCTTTATTCCGATTGACAACTAATATCAGTTGTGCATTTTTTTTTTCTAAAGAGTTTTACATGCGTATATTTGCTTTTAAATTTAAAATTTATAGGGAAAAATTACTGCTACTTGGTTACACTTTATAATGTTATTATCGCTCGAACCATAATGACCAATTAAATTTTAAATAATGCATTATTTCATTTGCCTTGAATTATGCAATTTTAAGCTCACTAATTTGTTACATTGGAAATTTGGAACAAAATGAAAGCCTTTGAGATAACAACAAAATGAAAGCTTTCTTTAATGCTGGCTTCTGAATGTCTTAGGCATTTAAGTTATGGAGAAGTTATGTTTATTTTAGTTTTAAAGCTTATTAACAATTATTTTATATTATATATGCAAAATCCTATTATTTACTTGAGTTAATCTTGATTCAAATATATTTGGGTTCTTCTTTATTTATATTTGGGCCTTTGGACTTCTGGCTACCCATTTCGGTCCGCGGTCTGCGGGCCGAATGATGACCCCCTAAACTCTAAACAAGTGACTTGAATTTGAATTTCACAGTTTCTAGGGCAGCTGCTGTATCTGCCTATAAATTTGGGATTTACATCTCCTAACAATCAATGTCGAGCCATCTCTAAGGATACGGCGCCGCACAATCAGCTGCTGCTGCTGATGCCGCCGCCACAGCCGGTCTCTCCAGCGTCTACACCTCATGTGCCCTAACCGACTCCTACCTATCCGACCTGACCCTACGGTACCTTTCCTGGTCGGACACTTCCGCCTCCGCCACCGACCACCATAGCCGAAGTAGCTCTATGTATCTGGCGACGTCGCATTTGATGTCCCACCGTTCCCGATGTCGAGCCCGGCGTTCCCGGCGTCAAACGCCCCTCCGAAGGTTCCGGGCTGCAATATTTTTCGCATTTTATCTCGAATTTTTGTTGTGATGTAATTGTTTATTGTTTGCTTGATAAGAAAGTGAGAATGTTGAATATGGTTATGATTAAAGTTCATTGCTTTAATACAGACGTTTACTGGAAGTTCATAATTGTAGTTGCTGCTTCGATGCATGCTTACATTGCTAATTTAAGTTAATCTTGTATGCAATTGTATTTCTGATTCTATGTGTGCTTTTTAATTTGCGTATCAGCAAGTATGAATATGTTTTTTTGCTTGAATTACTTTCATCAAGTCAGTTCACCTCAGATTTCACCTTAGATCAGGAATCTATTGATTTTAGAAATTGAATTTGTTTATCACAGATTGCAGCTGTTTGTGTCCTATTGTCTATTTGCTTATTAATTGACAAAGAGACAAAAGTTATATTGCTATAACATAACAGAAGTTTATTATTTGTTCATTAGGTTCCACTTGTCGCTCCAAGTGCATTCCTTTCTGATAGACCTGGAGAGCCAGATTGTCCAGTAAGTAGCAATTCAATTTTTTTTTTCTTTTTGCAGAAATGATACTTTTAAACAATTTAACTGGACATGGATTCTTTTCCCTTTTTTATGTTGCAGTACTTTATAAAGACTCAAAGATGCAAATTTGGTATGAGGTGCAAGTTCAATCATCCGAAGACAAACTAGCTGCTGCTGTAAGTGCAAATGATATGTGGATTTTCCAAGAGTTAACTGTCATCTGGACCTATTCCATCTGGATCTATTCCCTATTTTATTAAGAAATGATGCTTTACTCTGGTTTCAGGTTGCTTCAGAAAATTCTGATGTTTTTGCCTTACCTGAGAGGCCTTCTGAACTCCCATGTGCAGTAAGACATATTTCCATTTCTTTTTTGGCGTGCATTATCTATCTAACTATGATGTAGATTTGCTTATATTCCATTTCGTAATTTTTAAACAGTTCTACTTGAAAATGGGGCAATGTAAGTTTGGTCCAACCTGCAAATTTCATCATCCGAAAGATATCCAGATACCATCAGCCGAGCAAGAGAATAAAATTGGAGAAATTGGGACAACTATTCAGCTAGAGGGAACTGGATTTGCTGTGAAGCCTCCTGCACTATCATTTAACTCCAAGGGTCTTCCTGTAAGTCCGGTGAGGATGAAGCAACACATGAGCCTTTTATCGTTCTATTTGCATTACGTCCAGAATTTTAGTTAACTCTTTCTTCTTTTGATTTAACAGCTTTTTGATGTTGTAAATTTATGTTGATCATGTATCTTTTGCTTCTAACAGGGTGAACCCGATTGTCCATTCTACCTGAAAACTGGAAGGTCAGCATATGTATAGTTTTGTTGATTTATACTGTGATAAAAGTAAAAGATGATTGAGAATTCTTAAATGGCTTTTATTTTCTAAATCAGTTGCAAGTATGGAGCCAGTTGGGCACGACTAAAGAGAACAGAAAAGGCACACTGAGACGATCTTGTTGCTGCCTTCACCACGCACTCAGTGTAGTCGGCAATACCTCCTTTGGTGAGAAGAAGGCCACGCAGCTTACGACAGTAGTTCTCCAATTCTCGTTGCCTAAGGCCCAGAGCATCAATTGCAACTTTTACTTCATCAAAGTGGGATGATATCTTTATGCTATTGATGATCCTTGCCCCAAAAACAGCACACCAAATTCCTCAACAAGTTAAGTAGGAAGTTTGTAATTAGTAATCTTATGGCATGAATTCTTTATAAAGTACTGCAACGTATAAAAGGGCCTTCATGTGATCCACGAAGACCTGATAATCAACTTGAGTTGAATTTTATTGAGAAAATTCTCAGTGCAGTCAGGACCCCAAATCAGATCGATGCCTCTCTTTATATTTAGAGAAAGACCAGGAGTCATTGAGGGATCCGACCACATCACGTCGCCAGGAATCAAGTTGGGACCTTCTCATGAAACTCTTCTTTCTCTTTCATAACCCTCCATGGGAAGGCCCCAACTTGATTTCTATTGACGTGATGTGGTCGGATTCCTCAATTACTCATGGTCTTTCTCTAAATATAGAGAAAGTCATTGGTTTGATTTGGTGTCCTGACTGCACTGAGAAATTTCTCAATAAATTTCAACTCAAGTTGATTATTAGATCGCATGAAGGCTCTGATGCACGGGAAAATAGGACATTACTGATTACAAACTTTGTTGGCGGGATGAGATTTGCGAGGCCATACCGTAGGTTCATCATTTCCTCCTCAGAATGATGGAATCACTTGACGGCAAATCACGCACCGATTCTTCTGTTGTGCTCATCCGTTCAACTGTTTTGGATAATTGGAATATAAGATAATCAAATGCTTTTCCTTCAGAGAAGAAGCAGCAGTGAAGTTATATTTACAAACGAACTCACCAGCCACTTTGCTTTTTTTGACTTGTTTTTTATCCCAAAGATTCCCAAGTCTCCATGAACATACATGGCATTGGGTTGTTTCTTTTGTTATTTTGAGTCATCTGCCCCTCGTGTAACTTGTCATGGATTTGTGAGGAAAATAATATACTTAAAAAGAAATTCTTGACGTGTCATACATTTCAGCAAAAGAATAGCCCCCGTCTTGCTAGTAATTTGACAGATTTAAATTATTGCACAAACTATACTCAGATCATATAAGCTTACGGTGTGTGTCCGTAGAAAAGTTTATACAAAATTTACAGAAGCCTGGCAAGGATGGGAAGAGTACAAGCCCCTACTTGAGAGAATTAAAGAAGCTGACTGTGTCATGGAGGGCCTGGATAAAGTCATCAATATCCTCAACAGTGTTGTACCAGTGAAGACTTGCTCGTGCACTTGCAGGCACTCCTAAATGCCGATGAAGGGGTTCTGCACAATGGTGACCTGATTGGATAGCCACTTCATGCTGGGAACACAAGACTCAGTATAAGCTATTTTATTAAATCTCATTTCTATTTCCTTCCACACCTGTTGGTCAAGAAAAGTTGCCAGATATGTAGGGTATATTTTCGACGTTGAAAGAACACAGAGCAGCGGAGAAGACGTGTGCGAATATCAGGGACGAAACAAAGTCTATAGTATAGATATTTTGCAAGAAATATCTGTAAAAAGGAAAATAAAATTGCAAACAAGTTAAGGACTACATAAACGTGTGATCTTGACTTAAGAAAAGTTGCCAGATATGTAGGGTATATTTTCGACGTTGAAAGAACACAGAGCAGCGGAGAAGACGTGTGCGAATATCAGGGACGAAACAAAGTCTATAGTATAGATATTTTGCAAGAAATATCTGTAAAAAGGAAAATAAAATTGCAAACAAGAAAAGGAAAATAAAATTGCAAACAAGTTAAGGACTACATAAACATGTGATCTTGGCTTAAAAGAGAAACGCACAATCTTGGCATAGATTTCGCTAGATAAAGTACTTGGAATGGAATACGCGATTCGCCTTTCTGCCTTTCGGAGTCTTAAATGTTACTAGCCCTGTCAATGCAATACGATTATCTTTTCAACTATAATAGTTTCTCTTTCAATTACTACAATTAATAACCAAAAGAAAAGCCCTGCAACAAAACTGTATAAACCAGATATATAGAACAAGAAATTCAGAAGGCAGAAGAATTCAACTTACCTCATCATCATGTATTTTTTACATACCAAATCCTGATAGATAATCAGTAGCTGCTCCTAACCCAATTGCTGGTGTTCCAGCGCCTCAAATCTAGCTTAGGCAATGAGGGACAATTACAAAAGGACATATCAGAAGGTGGCACAAATCAGTGTATATTTCATGTAGATAAAGGAATCAAGCTTGACAAGATAAGAGCACGAATAAAATTTGTGCCTATGAGCAATGACGCTCATAAAGAGTGATCTGCTTCAAGAAAAAGCTAAAAATTTCATCGGATGAGGAAAAAACTGACATTCCATTAAGGTAATGGGAAACGAGATCAGAACATATGATTTATCAAAAAACAAGGCCAAATGCAGAGCGCAGCAAGAATATTTGTGTGCATTTGCATATAACCTACTTTACTACTTCATTTCTACTTCCATAAGCATCTTCTAGTCTTGATATTCTTGAGAGCAGGACTTGTTGTATTCAAATTCATCTATCAAGGTGACAATTAAACACAGAAATAATTCGGACAATAACTTCAAGCTGCTGTTATCATTGCATTTAATTTAAACATAAAGTTTTCGAGTTAGGCGAATTCACCAACCTAGAAAGAGAGGTGAAACATTACAGTCAACTTCAAATTACACAGAAGCCATTGCTGTCTTAGATAGAGATATAAAAAAGCAAATGAACTTTCAAAAGACAACTTTTAAATAAGAAGCTTACCTAAAAATGGAGGCATGGCGGACAAGAGATCACTCTCTCTTTCCATATAAGAATCCGACGCCTGTAGGCTGTAGGCCCACACATCTGAGGCATGTTTATTCCTTGCTTCATATACTTGCCTTGCCCATAAGGCTAGGTTACAGTACATAAGGCAGTATCCTAACCTTGTGAGAAGAAGCAACAAGAAAGTCAGCATTCATTAGTTTCTTCGTCGTGAATCGGTTATTTAGGGAGGCATGTTTATCAATCATGGAGGAATTTTGAGTCCTGTGGTGCTCTGCTTAGTGAAAGATTGAAGCTTTTCGGTGGGAATAGAAGTTTTCTCTTTTAAAAAAATTAAAAAAATTAAAAATATTCTGCACATCAACCACCATATGTGGAACACTCTTGACATGCATCTACAAGGACTTTTGCACCAACATCATGAGCACAAAGAACAATATCTTTGATAGGAAGAACAGCACCTACATGAAAAAGATTATAAGTGCATCAATATGGGCATGTTATTTATTCCTTTGAGGCAAAATCCTATGATATATTCAATCAATCAATACCACTATAAAAGAATTTACTCAAATAACAGTTTGATGCATTCATAAGCATTATTCAGAAAGAAGAACAATTTGATTGGACCTATGGAACTTGTTAGTCTCCACCAGGTGAGATAAGAATAAACAACAGTGACCTGAGTAAAGTTGATACAATCAAAGCAGCACAGAGGCGAATTACAGACACGCACAAACAAATTTGAAGATGAAAATTATACTCTACAGTCGGCAAATAATGAACCTGGTGGAGCATGGGGAAACCGAGCAAAATATGGCTTCGTATGATTATGGCCACTCCTTCCAATGACATCATTGATTTGAATTTTGATTCAGTCTTCTTCACCCTGTGCCACTCCTTAATTCCACCAAAATCTTGCCAATTCCAATTCTACTCAAAAATGTAATTTTCAGCTAAGAAAATAATATGCTTGGAAAAACCAAAAACTGAAGAAAGTAAGCAAGGTTAGGCATTTAGAATAGGGGGTGGGAGAATCAGAGAACAGCGCCGAAATTTTAAAAAAAAAAATTTTAAAAAAAATTGTATTGGCTAAAACAGTCAACCTTTGGTCAAAAATCAAATCGGACCAATTTCGGTTCCAGTTTTACCAATGCAATCGAATATGATACTGAAAAGAGAATTTGAACCAGTCGAATTATCGATTTCCAAATCAAACTGGTTTACTCAATTTTCTTATTTATTGTAAATTCTTACCTTCTCCCATACTATACACCTCTCCCCATCATATCAAACCTTATGTAAAATCCTAACCTCTCTTGGTAAGTTTGGAAGAGGAAATTTAAATATACTAAAGAATTCACAAATGATGGTATTTAAAATTATAGAAATTAATGTTTCAGAATTTATAAAATTTCTTGTTTGAGTAATCTAAAAGTATAATGAATTAAACACGAAATTTAACATTTATTTAGTAGTGGTGGTGTCATCATGTGTGATATTGGTGGTGCGGTTGCTAGTGGTAAGATGGTGGTGAGGTGGGAGTGGTAGCAATAATTGAGGTGGGGTGGTGGCAGAAATGGTGGTTGGGTTATGGTGACAGCGATGATGATGAGGGTGTTTGTGGTGATGATGATGGTGGTGGTAGCATTGGCCATGAATTGAATAATTTAAGAGCCAAGCTAAATTTGAGGACCATTTCTAGAGAGACTGCTGCTCTTTACTCCAATTTACCTATTTTTCTATGGAAAGAAAGCAGTCTCTTTGTTCTTAAATAGTGAAAAATGACATATTGTTGTAAAGAATAAACATGTGGAGCCCACATTTATGGGACCCACAAAGAAATTAAGCAAAGTTGTTTGGAGGCTTATCACATGCACACTCACGGGCATCATTTCCTCAGCCTATAAATAAGGCATTATTCTACCCTTGCATTTAGATACCACCATCAGAAAAGGAAGAGAGAGAGCTTAGAGAAGAGGATGAGAAGGAAGAAAGAGGATGAGTGAGTGGAGAGAAACAGAGAGCAGAGAGAAATTCTCCAAGAGAGAAAATTCAGTGAGCCACACATATTGTAAACACTAAAGTTGTAGCCCTATTATTTTATATAGTGGAAAAGTTACTGCTGCTGCTCTCCAAGAACGTAGGCATAGCCGAACCTCGTTAAATGCTGTGTCTCATCTACTTTACGTGCAACTCAATCTTCTCGCATAATCCCGTTATTTTATAACACATATTCCTTTTTTTCCTTCAGAAAAATGAAAGTAGGTGGAAGGGAGGTAACTTCTCTTCCTAATATTATTCTATTTAATTAGTTAAACATAATCTTTCTTTCATAGTGTAGTTTGATATAAGATTAAGCTTTAGAGCATCAATCCACAGCTAGAGAAGATCCTATTCTTAGTATGCAATACTTAAAGAGCATCTCCAAGAGTATAGGAAAAAGAGTAAGTAAATGATGTTTGATGTGCCACGTCAGCTTTTTCCTCCTCCATGGAGAAATTATAGAAGGAAAAAGTGTGGCTCCTTAAAATTGAGGAGGAACTCCTCCTCATAACAAATAAGATTTTGACACTTGTCAATTCATTTAACTTTTTCTTTTTCTGAAATTTTTTTAACTTTCTTTGTTTGAAATTTGACAAGTGTCAAAATTCCATTTGCTTTGAGGAGGAGTTACTCCTTAATTTTAAGGAGCCAAAAGTATAGCCATGTGATACATCTTGTACACGTGTTATAATATAAGTGGATATTTATTGATGTTATTCCCTAAAAGGGGAGAAAATAAACTATGGCGTCCACACATATTATAAAATGTGTACAAAATGTACCACGTGGCCATACTTTCATAGTATTATATAATTTCTCTCATTCATTAGAGTATGCGAAGGAGTAGGCAAATGATACCTACTCTCCCCAATAAGGCATTGTTGCCTACTTTAAATGAAAGAGGTATATTAGGCCCCATATAATATTTTTTATTATAAATTGCTTACTTTTGTTTTTTGTTTTTTTTGTGTTAGTCATTTCTTTATGCCAATTATTTTAATAGGCTCCACATAATATAATATTGATGGTACATTTGCATTGCCTAATCTTTTAAAGTGAACATTTCTTTTCAAGAGGCAAGTGAATAGACAAATATGCCACATCAATTTGTATAGTACAATTTTGCCTACTTTGTTTGCCTATACCTTTGGAGATAATGTCTTGTTTCTCTTGTTCCAAAAATCTTATTTCTGCTATTAAGAAGAAAGCTCTAGATTTTTTTTTTCTTTTGGGGAACTAATATTAAAATTCCTCTAGCCTCTTGGAGAAGACTTCGTAAACCTAAACAACTGGGAGGGTTAGGACTAAGGAAGTTTTCTAATATTAATGAGCATTTTTGTTCACCACATTAACCAAAGGTGTATGCTCACCACAACCATTTCCACCCTTAAAAGGTGACACATGTCCCATTACTAACCTTAGTTAACTTTTATGTGAGAATTAAAAAAATTAAAAATTAAAAAATGGCCCACAGCCTTCTCTCCCTCTCTTTCATTCTTTTCCCCCTTCCATTTCTTTCTTACCTCCCCCTTCCCTAACACTTCTCTCTCTTCTCTATATTAATATTTTATTCTACTTGAGCAAAAAAAAGTGGGCCTTGCACATGACACATCATCACTTGTAGTAAAAAGACTACAATAACTCTGTCACGTCATCAAACTAACAGAGTTAAGTAAGGAGATGACGGTAGGGGGGAACTGATTCACCAAACCTTGGTCAAAAGGGCAAGGTGGGCTACTTCGACTTCCGGGGGAAATGTATAATTTGATCATACTTTTGGGGGGCAAATAAGCCTTCTTTTCTAAGATACAACCTATACCAATTGATTATCTCATCTGGCGTAGTATACTTAAAATTCGAAATATGTTAGTGCATGATTTATATTGGATTGTCGGAATCATTTTAACATCAAATTTGGACTTTTAATTATTGAGGTTTTCTTTTCTATTAACTAAGGGCCCATTTGATAACCATTTCAAGTTTAGTTCTTAGTTTTCATTTTTTGTGCTAGAGTATAAGGGAAAAAGAGGGAGAATAGAAGTGAGAATGAGGGTGAAGATGGGATTGAGAGGCAAGATGAGAGGGGAGGATGGAAGGGAGGACTAACAAAAGTGAAAACTAAAACTAAAAACTAAAATCTATTTGAAATTGTTTTCACTTTTGTTACTACTCCCTCCTATTCTCCCCTCTCATCCTCTCTCTCAATCTCTTACTCACTCTCATTCTCACTCTTATTTTCCTCTATACTCTAGCACAAAAAATAAAAACTAAAAACTAAAATTGAAATGATTATCAAACAAGCCCTAAAATTATTGATCTTTCAATATCTCAAATTTAGATGAATTTGTTTCTGATGTTATTATTGCAAGACATTGGAATAAAGAGGATGAATTTGTTTGGAGTCCTACCTCATCTGGCAATTTTCAACTCGTTTGATATTGTTTTAGCTAAAATTTGGAATTTAAAATTGCCTAAGTTTACTTGACTTAAATTTTTTTTTTTCAATTGGCGGCAACAACGTAATAATTTGGTTTTTCAAAATAAACGACATGATCTTAATCTTACTATCTCTCATATCAAATAATTTCTTGATTTTTTTTTTTGGCCACAGTTAGGAAGGGGGAGTGGTATTCTCGCACACACATATGTGCCATGGGAGACATCGAACCACACACTACTAGCCTACATGCCAACAACTCTACAACTAAGTTAAGACCCCATTGACATTTTCTTGTTTTTTTTTAATTGGAAAACTAATAAAATATCTTTTTTTTTAAAAGAAAATATGTGCAGAAAAACTTCAAACTCTAACTTCGAAAAGAGAGAGAGAGAGAGAGAGAGAGAGAGAGAGAGAGAGAGAGAGAGAGAGAGAGAGAAGAGAGATAGAGCTTTAGATCCGGGGGGTATTCCCCCTAGACCACGTCAAATCTTCGGTGTTCTTAAGCTTTTGGTGGACTTATGTCGATCTACTCTACTTTTGGCATATCTATTGTCTCATATATGGGCTGGCTTTGGTCGTGTCTCATCTTGCAAGGTTGTTCTTTGAAGTGTTGCAACTTGATCATGGTACCATGACCAATTGCTTATTGGTACGTTGAGGCCTTGGAGTAACTAGGTGACGCTCTCTATGTCATGTCCAAAAGAAGATTATAGGAAGATGACATCACTAAAGTTGGTGGGGTGTGATGTCACCATGTTTTGTTTGTATGTGAAATATTTTGGTGGGATGGGGACAATGTCACATGGTTGGTGGAATCTTTCAAAAAAAATGTCACCATTTTTTTATTTGACTAACAGAAATCCACATATACATTCCTAGTATCATTATTTTATAATGTTCTTCATTGTTCATAACAAAGACCAATATGTCATTACCAAAAATTACATTTTTATACATGAAAATTCATGGGTTTTTCATGGAATCAACTAAAACAACTATGGCAAATAACATACTTTCATGGGAAGATGAAACACAACACAAAAACCCAAAACCCCCTCATATGCCGTGAGCTCCTATGTGGTGTTCTAACTTTGCATTTTTCATTTTATGCCTCTACCATCCTTATAACTCTTACAACATATGGTTAAAAAAGATTCAAGTAATCATAGGCATCAAATCAGCACATAAAGTAAACCATTTTCAAAATCAAACCCATATTCTTTTCCAAAAGTCATAAGGCACATAAACCTTTGAACCTTTGGCTCTTGATACCACTTGAAGGATATATTGTGTTTTTTTTCTTCTCAAAAACAGGGTTCAGTTACACATCTAGATTATCAAAAATTCATTTGATAGGCAACGGAAGAATTTAAACCAAATCATGGAGCTTAAAAACAAAACCTTTCAAAGGATCTTAAGGTTCAAAGAGTTTATGTGCATTGCAAACCACCATACTTGAAATTAAAGAGAGGAAGGTAGATAGAAACTCATCCTTGGAGCGCAACTTGAGTCCAACCCAAGTATTCCACCAAGTGGTGGTGGTAGGATCCACTTTTTACTTCTCCTCCAAGTCACGAAGTAGGGACCTCCAAAGTCTCCACACCAAGCCTTCTCTTTGAAATGAAGATGATACACAAAAGAAGTATATGGTGCTAGCAATACTTCTCTTGGGAACAATTTTAGCTTGCCTTAGAAAGAGAGATTTGATGCTTTCTCTAACTTCATCCTCACCTTTGTAAGACTTAAATCCCTAGAGAGAAAAATGAGCTCAGTGGTGAATATATATAACATATGGGAGAACCCTAAGGTTCTCCTTCTCTCTCCATTTGGACGACAGAAGAGGGGTGTGCCTTCTCTTGGGTCTCTTGGTCCCATTTGTCCCACTTGACTCTTCTTAAGACCCCTTGCTAAAATCCCATAGGCCTTTAGTTTCTCAAACTATTCTTAGGACCATTGTATTTCAACGTAATTAATCAATTTTTCTCTTAATTAATTAATTGATTTAACCGTTGATCTTGTCATCTTCCATTATTATCCAAATTGTAAGCTTATGGGTGTGCGATTCATTGGATTCTAATTAGCGAGGCCGTGGGTGATCAATAACGCTTTCTTTCATCGATTGTGAATCAAAAACTCATCTTTTTAATTCTCCCTTTGTGAGGACCCAATTACGGAATATGCTCAGGGCTTTCACAAACTGTGGCTGACGTCTAGCAACATATCACAATTACCCCAGCTAATATAGAATATATTAGGAGAACCCATTTAGTTGGAATTACAATGCAATTCGATCCTTCTCTATTTCACAATCTTCTTGATCTCGTTAAAATGATACAAAATTCATGTCAAATCCTTAACGTGATCTCTATTGGCTATATGATTCAATATGAGCTCAATTGGAATACTTTTTGTCACATCCCGGGATCGGCTCCGCCGTAGCACGATATTATCCGCTTTGGCCCCCCCCTCTCTGCCCTCATGGTTTTGTTTCTGGGAGCTCACGAGTAACTTTCCAGTGGGTCACCCATCCTGGGATTGCTCTAGCCCCCAACTCGCTTAACTTCGGAGTTCCTATGACTCCGAAGCCAGTGAGCTCCCAAAAGACCTCGTGCTAGATGGATGCGGGTGTGCACATATAAGGCACATCACCCCCTCTCCGTTGGTTGATGTGGGATCTTACAATCCACCCCCCTTAAGGGCCCGACGTCCTCGTCGGCACACTCGCACCACACGGCAAAGTGGCTCTGATACCAAATTATCACATCCCGGGATCGGCTCCGTCGTAGCACGATATTGTCCGCTTTGGCCCCCCCTCTCTGCCCTCACGGTTTTGTTTCTGGGAGCTCACGAGCAACTTCTCAATGGGTCACCCATCCTGGGATTGCTCTAGCCCCCAACTCGCTTAACTTCGGAGTTCCTACGACTCCGAAGCCAGTGAGCTCCCAAAAGGCATCGTGCTAGATGGATGCGGGTATGCACATATAAGGCACATCACCCCCTCTCCGTTGGTTGATGTGGGATCTTACACTTTTTCTCAGTTGCGCTTCAACTCCGACCGATGATTTTTAACCGATGATTCTTGAATCATATCTTAGAACATTCTCTTCCTCTTACTGGAAATTGAGATCCCTTGTCATACATTCACTTGCCATCTATGAACTTGTTGACGATCCCGACATTACCTTGAATCTAGCCTAAGGATGAGCTCAACCTTATGATACAATCAAAGACCGACTATTCATCCATAAGGCAACCATGGTGCCTCATGTCTAAGGATTAACCTTGCATTATTGCAACCAAAGAAATCTTGTTTGAGATGCAAGTAGAACTTCCATACAAGATTCCTTAGTTTGATCGCATTCTACGAACTCACTCCCTAGCAAGCACCTAAGCACTTGTCTCAGTGTCCACACACAAATAAATCGAGACTAGTCACCCTTCTCGTTGAGCAGATAGAGTACGTACTGGTTTTTGCGGTTCGTCAATGCCCAGTTGAATGATCCTACGACCGCGAACATTTTTGTGTTAAGTTACAGGGAAAGGTCCCTTTACATCTAACCTCTTTAGATCACTTTCCTTATCTCATAAATCCATATAATTTTCAAATAGGTCAATGGTCCTGCATGAACCATTACCTATGTTGACATATTTTCCCCTTTATGTTAACCTAAATAATTGGTTTAAACGAAGTTTCTATGAAAAATTTCATCTAATAATTGGCTTTCAGGGCATAATTCTAACAATTTTGACTTTTTTGGTGAAGTTGTGCCCTCAGTACTCTTTCCTACATTGATGAGATCTAATTTCCTCCAATGTGAGTGCATGGCATCAAGTGTGATCGGTACACCACGATCTCCATACTCTGCAATTTCATGTGCACACGGTAATTGGTGGGTTTAATGAATAGCACAATCACATGATAAAGCATCCATCTCGTTTGTCTCTAACCTTTTTAAAATAAATTACAATATTAAATATGTAGGCCATATATGTACATGCAATAAGTAAACTGAATTTTCCTTTTTGACTCACACACATGTACAATTACACTCAAAGCCTTTATAGAAACAAAACATACTAACTTTCTCAACTCCGGATGCCTATGTTGAATAAAACATCGACTCTTTTCAAAACATGCCTTAATCTCTTTGTGCTCCAGCTCTAACAAGGAGTGAATAGTTACCCACGATCTCTCAAAGCTAAGTTGACTCAAGCGAAGTTTTCGCTTCAACTTTGCATGTGCACTTCCCGCTCCATTGATAACAATAATATAGTCTCCTGAAGCAAAATAAATTATAAAATTAACAATAAAAAATGGACTAAAATACTTACGTATTTGAGGTCGTCGATCCAAGATGCATACAAGTGTCTATCTATCGCGCCACAAACCTATCCTTAAATAGATTTAACCAATTGTCATGTATGTATTCGAGACACTTTTAAAATTCACTAAACTTAGACTCAATCTGTCGCAAACAATACCAATATTCCTCCTCCATTTCTGAGCCAACCAAAGTATTCCAATCCTCATTAAATTGCTTCCACTGTTTGAGGGTCCCAAATAACTTCTTGTAGTTTGCCAACACTCCTTTGTTTATATACTTTATACATAATAAATGTCGTGAACTCGGAAATATTGACGTAATAGAATTCATGAGTGATAACTCTCGATCGGTGATAATAACACTATGAAGACAATTATCATCCAACAACAACCTCAATCTAATCAAAGCCTATGTGTAATTGTCTTCCTTCTCGACATCCATATGCACATAGGCAACAGAGAATGTCATATTAGTAGATGTCACCGCAACAATTTGCAATAGTGGGAAAATATACCTATTAGTCTTATAGGTGCAATCTATGATAAGTACATGTAGAAATGGTGGCAAAAGCTCAAAATTAACAGGGTGTGTCCAAAACAAGCCAGTTACAGTATCACCAGATGTCCTATGCCACTCAATATAATTGTGATTGGACAACTTAGCAAGCAACTGTTGTATATGTGTTCTCCTAGCAAATTCTTTGGTTATATTTCGGATCCTAGCATTGTAAATTGTCTTCATAGCTGAAACATTCATTGCATAAGGGAGACCAAAATATCTCTGGGTTTTACTAAACTCTTAGACATGTTCACCAACAAGGCATTCTCCTCTTTAGAAAGTCACCCAACAAATGAATGACCATGAAGATACTCCGAAACAACATGGTTATGTACTCTGCAAACCACCTCCAACTTCCAATCATCCCCATCACTAATATTAACACCCCTTAACAAAAATGGGCATCCACATTTCTTCGTACCAGTGTCCCTCGAACACTTTTCGTATCACCATTTGCATCTGACCTTACACCATTTGTCTCACTAGACTTGAAAGGCTCATATTTACCATTCCTCTTATAAGAAAGTATTACTCGAGGTCTTCTCTTGCCTTGACCTCAAGAATTAGACCTTCTAATAACAATTACGATATTAGTCATTTTTTCTTGTCCTTAACAGTAATTATGTAGAAGGGTAAAATAGGTTATTCATGTTTAAAATTAGTGTGAGGTCAAAAGAGCAAATTTTTGGGTTTAAATAACATCACCCAAGTTTAAATTTGGAGAATATATAAATTCATCCAATAATATAGCTATTTTACAAACAACACTGAAGAAACTCATAATTGTTTTTTATGGTCGTTGATTTTGAAACAAAATCCACAGCTGCTAATTTGCTTGGAGACGTTGGGAAGATAGAAATTAAAAGCAGGCACGGATCTACATAGTGGGTTGTCTGGGCTATAGCCCATACTAATATTTTTTTTATATATGTAATACCATGTAGTATTCTTAAGAGAAAAAAAAAACTAAATGGAGATAGCCCATCCCAAAGTTGAAAGCAAAGCCCACGCATCAAGCCTTAGTCAAACTTTGTGACAAAGAGAAACAGATAGACAGAGCAAAGCTTCCTTCCCCGAGAAAAGCAAATTGACGGGTGCAACTGTGCGAGTGAGTTGCAGCAAGAGACCGCGTCACAGCAAGTTATGAAGCCAAAACCTTCTCTTTTTTGTTTGTTGAGGTAATTGTTTTAACCCATAACTAGAGATTTTGTTAACATTTTGGATATTTTTTTTGAAATTAGGAGTAAGAACGATTTTAAATTTGGGGATTTTTAACCTTATATTGTATGTGTTTGGGATTTTATTCCATTTTTGGCATTTAATAAATTGGAACTCTGTTTGTTTTAGCTTAATAATACTAGATATTGATTTTTGATAAGATCACATGTATCTATACATTATTCATAGGTTATACTATATAATGTCAGATCATCATCGAAATCCTAAGAGAACAAAAAATATTTTGTATTTTTTTACCAGAAAGAATGATGGATCATAATCAAGTAGCATTCCCTCGTCATCTCCTCCAATTTTTGGGGAGCAATCTCCTTCTAAGCCTCAAATTGTAAGAGTCGAGTTTGAAAGAGTCCATTGTGATCAAGAAGTGGATACTAATTCTCTTGAACGTGATCCAGGATTACGTCGCCAAATATGCACATATCCAACTAATGAACGTGATAATGTTCGAAGATCATATATTTTCTTAGGACCATGTCAACCTACATTAGGAAAATATCCATGCCACTTAGATGGGAATCAAAATCGTCGATATCAGCAATTTTGGTTCAAATAATTCCCTTGGCTTGAGTATTATGTTAATGAACATAAATAGTTTTGTTTTCCATGCTTTCTTTTTTATATTGATCACTCACACAAGGCATTCACGGTAGATGGGTTTAATTATTGGAAGCGAGTTGGTGGGAAAAAATGTGATTTCCTTGCTCATGTGGGCAATGTAAATTCCTCACATCATATGGCTATGCAAAAGTAGATAGATATAAGGAACCCTGCTCAACATATTGACAAAGTGGTGCAATCACCACAAGATGTGAGACAAAATCGGTTGAGACTTATAACCACAATAGAGGCTATTAGGTACCTAGTAAATCAAGGGATGATTTTTATAAGAAATGATTAATCTTATGACTCGTCAAATCGTGGTAATTTGATTGAGTTGATAAAAGTTTTTTCAAGAATGAATGTAGATATTGAAAAAGTCGTCTTAGAGAATGCTTCTAGAAATGCTATGTATATTGCACCAATGATACAAAAGGAGATCCTAAATATTTTTGCTAACAAAGTGAGGAAGAAGATTCGTGAAGAAGTTGGGGAGGATGAAAAATTTTGTATTCTCGTTGATGAAGCACTTGATAAATCTAAAAAGGAACAATTGGCTATTATTCTAAGATTTGTTGGTCATGATGGATTTATTCGAGAACGATTTTTTGATATTGTAAGTGTTCATGACACTAATTCATCAACTCTTAAAACCGAGATTTGTAAAGTGTTTGGTAAACACACTGTTTTTGTTAAAAATATGCATTGGCAGGATATGATGGGGCTAGCAATATGCGTAGTCAATGGAGTGGCTTACAAGCATTGTTTCTTAATCATTGTCCATATGCATATTATAAACATTATTTTGCTCCCTCCAACTAGCTTTAAATGCTGCTGCTATGGGAGTCATTTGGAGATTCTTTTCAATGTTGAATAAGATTGTGAATTTTGTTAGTGCTTCCACCAAGCGTCATTCTAAGTTGAAATTTACTAGAAAAGTTGAAATTCAAGAGTTGTTAGATGCCGGAAAACTTGAAACAGGTAGAGAGGTTAATCAAATTTGTTGTTTGCAACGACCCGGAACTACTCATTGGGGCTCTCATTTTAGTTCTATTAGGAGTTCGATTGATTTATTTGGTGTAACCAAGACACTTCTTGACGAAATAGGTCTTAATAGACCTACCTCACAATTTCGTGGGGAAACTGAGAGTATTTATATTTCTATGACCCTCCGTTTGGATGAGGGAAAATAACTCAGAATTTAGCTAAAAGTCGGGAATTTAAGAGGAGAAATTAACAATTTCCTTGTTTGGCAACTTAAGCGCAGAATTTATTAAATGACACGTGAAAAAAATCATGAAAATTGAGGCATCAAATTCCCGAGTTTAATTTCCACCAAAATAGGCGTCATTTCATAATTTTCATAGTGCGGGAATTCATATTTTTCAATGTGCCAAAACTTACAACAACAAAAATAAACATAAAAAGCCAATACAAGCTCTTTATATCTAATTTGCTTTTTAAAATTTCTTATTATAGATAAGTACTATCTTGTGGATGCGGGTTATACTAATGGACTGAGGTTTTTAGCACCGTATAGAGGAACTAGATATCACTTGAGTGAATGGAGTGGGAACAATCAACCTGAAAATTACAAAGAGTTATTTAATCTACGTCATTCAATTGCAAGGAATGTAGTTGAAAGAGGATTTGGGCTATTGAAGAAACGATGGAGCATATTATGTACACCTTCATTTTTCAACATCAAACGCAAGTTAGAATCATAAATGTATGCTTTGTATTGCATAACTTCATTCGAACTAAGCAAGCTAATGATCCTGTTTTTGAAGTTCAAGATTTAGAATTTTTAGCTTCTGTGGATCATGACATATCAAATCATTCAACATTGGAGGGAACTAATGCTCATGATAGGATTGCAAGTGTTCAAGTTACTGATCAATGGACAAACTTTCAAGCCACATTGGCAGTAGAGATGTTCCATAATTATCAAGTGTAATGAGGTATCATTAATTCTTGATTTATTGTTCACGCTTGGACCTTTGCTTCTCTTGTTTCATATATTTCATGATTTTTTTTTTGTGTGGTAGAAAAAGTTAATCAGAATGATCATTACTTCTTAAGTTATTTGTTTCTATGAGTACTTGACTATTCTATTACATGTTGTCATGCTTACTAATGTCCAAAGTTGGGATTCTCCACCTAATTTCCTTTCTAATTGTATTTTAAATGTGCAAAAGTGAACAAGCAGGGGCTAAAGTCATGAATGAATTTGGAGGAAAAGAGGCTTGCAAAGGAAAGTCACGGAAAAGGAAAGACAAACAAGGAGTTGAACCTGAAGAAGAAGACAAAAACTATTTTCGGTGGAATATAGCTATGGAACGTGAATTAGCTGATATACTTCGCGAGGATTGCAACTTAGGTTACAAATGAGATGGTGGATGGAAGACAGTTGCTTACAATACTGCTGCAAATATATTAGATGCACAATTTAATCTCCAAATAAGTGCCGATAATATTAGAAATCGTGTTAAGTCATGGAAAAAGTTCTATGGAGTAGTGAGTGATATATCAAATCAAAGTTGATTTAGTTGGGATTCAACAAAAAAGATGATAAGTGTACATGAAGATCATGTTTGGGAAGAATATGTGAAGGTAAATATATTAGAAGTTTTTTTATTTTTATTTAAATCATGTGTTTTTTTTTTCTTTATGTTGTTAAAGAGTACTTATAAGATTATTATTTGACTTTGATTATTTGTTTGGTAGTCTCATGACGATGCTAGAGGTTTTCGATTTAAAGTTATAGAAAATTGGGATGATTTAGTAGATTTGTGTGGCAAAGATAGAGCCACTGGAGAAGGCGCTGAAATAGGTGTAGATGCAACTGAGGTTATGACTCCTACTAATGAAGTTGATCATGTTGATATGGATGGTGATACACAAGATTTAGAAGATATTCATGTTATTGATGATATTTCACCAACCTCAACAAATGGTCAAAAGAGAAGAAATCGTGCATCAAATTCTTCTGATACTCTTCCTACAAAGAAAAGAGGTGTTGTCAAAGATGTTATTGCTGATTCGATTGCTAGAATGGCTTTATCATTTGAAGAGTTTATCCGTGCTGATACTAAGAATTTTGATCCAGCAGAGGTATATGCTGAAGTACAAGCAGTACCAGGTTTTAGTGAAAATGAACAACTCAAAGCATGTGCTTGGCTGATAGAAAATGACAAACAATTTTAGATGCTGAAGGCACTCCCAGTTGAGAAAAAAAAGAGTATGTTGCTGATGTTTATTGCTCGTGGGGAGTGATTTGGTTTGCTAATATGCTTTGTTTGTTTAAGTTGAGTTATTTAGTTCATCAAACGATATGTTATTTTATACTTCGAGGAATACCTTCTATGTCGGTTATCAGTTTTTTTGTTCTTTCGAAATATTTAATTTATGTCATTTATAATTTACATGAGCTATCCAAACATTGAAATTTTCAATTTCCGTCATTGTCATTTACAAAATTCGACATACATAAATCCAAACATTGAAATCTTCAATTGTCAGAAATTGAAATAACGGAAATCTAAATTCCGTCATTTTAGAATTCTATGTAATTTGCAATTCCTTCATCCAAACGGAGCATGATGTTATTTGAATTTTCTTTTGCCTTACTTTTGTTGGACAAAACTATAGGATTTACAGATTTTCTTTGTCAAGCACTTCAAAGCAAATCTCAAGACATTGTAAGTGCTTTAAATCTTGTTTCAAGTACAAAAATGAAGCTAGACAAGTTGAGAAATAATGGTTGGGATGATTTTATCAAGAGTGTGATATCATTTTATGAACAACATGACATTACTGTACCTGATATGAGTGTCTGTCATAAAATGGCTAGAGGTCGTTCTTGTCAACAAAAGGATTCTATTACATTTGAGCATTATTATCAGATTGATGTATTTAATGATATAATAGATTTTCAGTTAGTGGAGTTAAATACTAGATTTCCAGAGCAAACAATGGAACTTCTTTATCTGACCTCAACATTGGATCCTATTAATTCTTTCAAATGATTTAACATCGATGATATGTGCAATCTTGCTGAGAAGTTTTATCCTGAAGAAACCGAGCTGCAGGCTTTAAATCAACAATTGAGATTTTATAAGATTGATATGGACCATATTCTAGCCTTCAAGAATCTCGATTCCATTCTTGAATTGCTGAAGTGTTTACTTCACACAGGGTTAGCACACAGCTACCATTTGGTTGATAGATTGATTAGTTTGGTGTGAACTCTTCATGTTTCTACAGCAACAACAGAATGTGCATTTTCATCTTTGAGACTTATCAAAAATAGACTTCGGAACAAGATCGAGGATGAGTTTCTTGCTGATTGTACGATACTTCACATTGAAAAGGAATTTGTTGATAATATTGATAATGAATCACTAATTAGTGATTTTAACTCTTAGAAGTCTCGAAGGGTGCAACTTAAATAGTTTTATTTTGTATTTGCATTGTATATTTATTTATTGTTGCCTTTGTTTACTAGTTTCTATCTTATGTACTATATGCATTTTGAGGGGTACGGCTCATTATGTCTGTCCTGACTAGGTGTATTATTTTTTGTTATTAATTAAATTCACTCGTGTCATTGAGTTTTATTGTAAGGTAAATCCAGCCCATTCCATTTTGAATTCCTAGATCTATCCCTCGTCAGGAGCACTTGTGGGACCCTTGACTAGCTTTGGTCTGGCGACTATGGCTTAAGGGCACGTCTTACGCGCATAAATATTCTTCTCTTTTTTTGCTGCACATGCCTCAACCTTCTCTGCACTCCTTTTCTCCTGTGGGTCCCACTTGCAAATAATGTAAAAAAGATACACATGCATCATTTTATACATTTTTGGGTGGTAGTATAGATGTACATTGTTTTACACCTGACCATTGGAGGGACTTCCGACGATATTAAATGTAAATATAGCATACAACTGCCTTTTACACCTAATCATTGTGGATGCTCTAAGTAAATGCAATGTATTTAAGATGTAACAATCAGACTAAGTTTCAAAAAGAAACATCCTAGAGAGAAAATTCTATGAGTTGTAGCATCAACAAAGTAAATAGAACTATGCTCTTATATTATTTGGTACTCTCATATTTGCTCTATTTTACAATATGTTACGTTATCAACATGAAAGTCATATATTTTCTTTACTGTAAATTTCTCAACTTCAATCAATGTGGTTATTTTGTATCTTGTCCGCTCTCACCTTATTATTGTGATGATGTGCAAATGTTTCTTGATGTATTATGTTTTCTCACAATTTATCCATTATTGCTTTTCATATGTACTTGATTTATTAATATGTATAACACGAATAATTAGAAAGCCCATACGATAAGTTAATTATGAAATAAAATTGTTCTCGAAAGCAAACATAGTATTGGCCTTTTTTAAAAAAAATTTGAGAAAACGGTAGATTGCATTGCATTCATAATTTAGGTGCTATCTGCCACAAAGACAAATACATTTGTAGTCACACCGATAACAGCAAGGGCACAAGGTATTCCTCATAGTCACACACATGACCAAATAAAATTCCTTGAGAAACCAGCTAAAGGCCTCAAAATACAAAATTACAAATACAGCAACCTTTAAATTCTGACAAATAAAACCTTTAAGTAAAGACTACAATACACACAATAAACTCAAAAGAATTGATACATTTATTACAACTCAAAAAATTGCAAATTGCAGATTTTGTCATCCCCATTAATTAACCCATTTTCAAATTTCTCATTTGGTTGTAAAAGGAATTAAGTGCAAATTGAGCAAAATTTAGAGAAACGCACCGTCTTAACCGACTTTCATCTCTCGTTGTGACATCTAAACTTGTTGTGAGCGTGCGTTTCAGTTCTCTCTTCGAAGCCCTAATCTGTTGCTCCTTCCACCTCTCCTCTTCAGGTAAACTCGTCACAGTCTCCAACTTTCCTTTCGTTTCCTTTGGTCTCTGAGCAAGCAAACATCGCTTGAGTTGTCCATGTATGTTAACTTTGTTGAAGAAAATTTAATTACACTGTAAAAAGCCTTGTACCTATGCAACTGATAGGCATTTTCGTGGTTAACAGCATGTCGAGGCCGCTCTCAAAGTTGCTCTTCAAGGGAATTTCAGGCTTCCCGGCTGCCTGTTCTAGTAAAATTGTAAGATTCGACATATGGGTTTGTTTTGCTTCAGTTCTAATTTCAGCTGAAATGGGAAATCGGATTGTGGGCTTGTTTCAGTGCAGAATTGATTTGATTGTGTATGCGTACTTTGTATCTTTGCATGTAACTGGATCAAGTGATAGCATGTGTGCGTGTATATTTGTATTGAATTCATCAATTCCATGTCTACAGTTTTAGCTTTGTTTGAATGTTCGTACTTCATACTCGCCAAGGATAGCAGTTAAATTCTTTTAATTGGTAATAGGTATTTGGATCCTTTTAACAAAATGGATTGAGATACTCGACCTCTGTGCGTAATTATCCCAACACACATGACGATTGTAGACTTGTGTCAGTGCAGAATTGATTTGATTGTGTATGCATATTCTGTGTTTTTGCATAAATAACTGGGTCAAGTGATAGCATGTGTGTGTGCTTGTGCGTTTATTAGTATTGAATTCATGAATTCCATGTCTTCAGTGTTCGCTTGCTTTGTTCAAATGTTTATACTTCGTACTCCCCAAGGATAGCAGTTAAATGTTTTCTTTTAATTGGTAGTAGGTATCTGGATCCTTTTATCAAAATGGAATGAGATACTCAACCTCTGTGCCTAATGACTCCGACACACATGACGATTTTAAACCCGCTAATAAGTTCGACGGTTCTGGCCTTAGTTTGAAGGAACTTGTTGAACAGGTAAATATATGCCAAACGAATCTTCTTGATATGAGCTCCTTGTTTCCCTTTGTCATCCAGACAAAAGTTCACTTTTCCTTAAGTTAATAGTTCTGGTCTGTTTCTGGTGTAGGATGTGAAGGACAACCCTGTAATGCTTTATATGAAAGGAGTGCCTGAGGTTCCCCAATGTGGATTCAGCTCACTTGCAGTAAGGGTGTTAAAACAATATGGTAAGTCTTGAAATGCTCAGTTTGTATTCTAACTATTTTTCATCCCTTGGTTTAGTTCACCAAAGTCAAATTTATGAAATAAGAACAAAGGATAACTAAACTAAACCGTAGTGATGTTCATGGTCTTCAGATTGTTCATATTTGTCATCACAGTGGAGAGGCCTTTAGCTAAAGATAGACATCTAAATGGCTTGACAGTTTTGAACATATATACACAAGCTGATATGATGATTGTTGCAAAAATAAGTCGGTTTCTTCTAAAAGAAACCGAAAGATATTCAGAATTTTTATCCCCTTTGAAGAAATTGGTCATATGTTCCTTGCATTGTTGCTAATGATATTATTATGGTAATCTTTATCCATACAGCTGTTCCTTTGAGTGCTAGGAATATTTTGGAAGATCCTGAGCTCAAAACTGCTGTTAAAGCTTTTAGGTAAGGGTCCATTCTATGAATTTTTTGTTTTTAGCTTTCAGTTTTGTTTTTTTAGTTACAGATGAAGAGGAAAGATAAGAATTAAATGTGGAGGTAGACAAGAAATGAGAGAAGTGAGGGAGACATGAAAGAAAATTTATAAAACTAAAAGTTAAAAAGACAAAAACTGTTTCTAGTTTCTCTTCTCACTTTGCTCTCCTTTTCCCTGCACTATCTTTATTTAAAATAAAAAACAAACCCATTATGAAACGGGTTCGAAGTTCATTCATTTCATCATTTTCCTGCTTGTTTTTGTCCTATGCAGCCACTGGCCAACATTTCCACAGATATTCATCAAGGGGGAGTTCATTGGAGGGTCAGACATAATTCTCAATATGCACCAGGTTAGTGCTTATAAAATTAGTACTTTATTATTATTTTTTTAAATTTAAAGCTTTGCATTGCTCTGATACTATGATCTATCCTATGTAGTCTGGTGAGCTCAAGGAAAAGCTCAAGGATATCGCGGTCAATCAAGAGAAGTCTGCATAAGAAAAATTATGAGAGGGTAGGTTAAATGTTATCTGTGTAATCTTTTGTTGATAAAAGATGACTAGATATGTGGTTATCCTTGTTTCCTTCAAAGTTGATAAACCTAATTTGCAATAAATGTCAGCTTAATATTCTCTTTTCATCTTCAACCTTCATGAAATATGTCAAAGTGTTCATGTGGGCTTCCATTTACTGCTTGTTCACCCAGTGTGCTCAAAGTGGACCTCTGAGGAAACATACAGTTTGGGCCAATGACTTTTCAATGGAGTCAAATTTAGGAGTCTTGAAAAGCCTAAAAATTACTACATTGCCACCAAAGTTTGCGACTCTGAAAACCATATTGCAAGGATAGTAATAGTATTTTACAACTGGTCCTTTTTGGGTTTTTTATCCTTTAATTTGTAGGTGGTTGTGTTTATTTATAAAATCAAGGCTAGAAACGGGGTTCGTTATAGATATCTATTAAAGGAAACCTCTTTCAAGGAATTACTTAAATAAAATTTCAGTTTTTATTTATAGGACTTCAGGTTCAGATTTGAATTTCATACAGAATTGCATGTTAACATAATTCATGAAACGAAAAAGATTGAAAAGTATTTATGCATCTCTTATGCAATGGACTACTTTACTAGTGTGTTGTGTGATATTGTGCCCCGATGACATTTGAAGGATATTGTAAACCATACAGTATCCCTCTATTGTAATTTGAATGAACTAGAGAACTAGCAAGTGATATCATGTAGATGGCGGCAACGGGTCTAGTTCAGTATAAAAGAGTCTTAACTTGTCGATCAGTAGTCTCAAAGTTCGAACTTCCATGACACCTTAGTAGTGTATAGGTCTGTAAAAAAGAGCCCAAGTCCAATGGACTAGTTCGAATTCGGCCCAATTGTAGAAAAGGTAGGGCATGGGCATTTCTTGTATTTTTTTTTATTTTTTTTTAAAAGTATGTGGATGGCATGAGATGGAGAGAACATTAGATTGGGCCAAATCGACCAAACAAGAAATATTCAAACCAATCACCCATTGACTAGATCCTCCAAATGGGCATTGTAACCTGTCAAGTTTCAATATTAGAGCAACTCCACTCATTTGCTCACTATCATGGCAAGGGAGGAGCTAGGATAGTCACTATTCACGTGAATAGTGGTTGCCCTTTCAAATAGTATTTTGTGTTTCCACTCATTGCCATGGCTAAGGGCAATTACTATTCATTTTTTTGTTTTTTTTCACAAATTTTTTAATGAAAATAATTAATTTGGATAATATTTTCGGATAATATTTTTGGGTTCGTATATATCAATATTTATTATAAAATTCATATCTCAATCGGATAAAATTTTGGTATTTATAGGGAAAAAAAACAGTAATTTTTTGGTTTTTTTTAAAAAAAAATTCATTTTTTTTCATTTTTTTTATTGCACAAAAATTGGCTGCCGTTGAATTGGAGAAAAAAATCTGATCAGAGTGCCCAGAGTGCGACACGTGGACTTTTAGTGGTACTGTAGCGCCTGACACTGTAGCACTGTAGTGATGACGTCAGCACCAAAACGAGGGCTGGAGCTCGAGCCAACCTTGCTCTCGGGCCAGCCCATGTTGCTGGGTCCCACCTTGCGCTTGGGCCTAGGATCCTCGCTAAAAATAGGTTTTTTTTTTTAATCCCCCCAGCCTTGGGCTCAGCTCCTTGCTGGAGTTGCTCTTAAAGGGCTTGGGCCATAGCTTAAAAGTGTCAACTTCCTTTTCAGTCCAATCAAGTAGCTATAGGCTCGATAGTTACCCGATTAGCTAATTATGCAACAAATCTCACCGCCCAAAACACAACAAATTGGCTGTTATAAAATGAACTGGTATATGTGCGAATATTGAGCTGCACGTAAAGTAGATGAGACACAGTATTTAACGAGGTTCGGCTATGCCTACATCCCCGGAGAGCAGCAGCAGTAACTTTTCCACTATGTAAAATAATAGGGTTACAACTTTGTGTTTACAATATGTATGGCTCACTCAATTTTCTCTTTTAGAGAATTTCTCTCTTGCTCTCTTTCCTCTCAACTCACTCACCCTCTTTCTTCCTTCTCTTCCTCTTCTATATGTGTAAACTTCTCTTGATGGAAGTATCTATTTATAGGCCTAAGACATTGGTTGTTCACCTCACAATATAAGTGGTAGACAACATCATTAATATTCTTCAATCAACAACATCATTAATATTCTTCAATCAATTGGGTAGTGGTTTGGTTTGGTGGGTGTGTGGTTAGGTTTAGTGGATGTTAGTTGGCTATGTGGGCTTCACCTATTCTTCTTTACTTATTCTTCTTTTACAACATTGGCATTATTTTTTTGCTTTTTGGGTTATCATTGACGTATCATAATGCCATACAAAGTCAAATTTCAATCTAAAAAAAGTGGAATATGGAAAATTACAGAATCATATACATGAATGATTATACATCAAATATTCATCTTCCAGGGAATGCCGCTTTTATGTTTTTGTTTGGTTTGAAGGAACTCTATTGTATATAACAATAGTTCCAAACCCGAGAAACAAATGTTCGTAAAAAGATACATTAATGCAAGATGCTTATACTTAAAATAATTAACAGTATTTGAGCTCCTAGATTCGATTACGTAATTCTATATTGGATAATAGTAGTACAACTAGGACACTTAAAAGAATGAGCTAAGAGGACGTGGACCCTAAGACTCGAAATAATCTGAGGTACCTTACATTATTAAGCATGCTTGGTGAAGAATAATAGAAATAAAAACGAAGGGAGCAATGGTCAAATTGCAGCGTCTGCTTAAGGATATTCAAATTCAATACATGATGTCTGTCCAAACCTGAACAACCAAAGGGCCCAAAGGGGACCAAGCATGTGGGGAAGGGAAGAGAAAGCCAACGCGTCACAACTCTCTCCACACAATGGAATTGAAAACATCGATGTCATGTATTTTTCCCATGCTTTAAAGAAATCAGTTCGTAGGGTTGGGCTTGCTGGGCTTGTGTCCATTTCTTTACCACATTTCACTTCTTGAATTGGATTCGTGGATTGGTAAGATCAATTGCATGGCAAGATGGGACACAAGGGGACCGGCACTCTTCTTAATTTCATCAATCTCTTGTGTTATCCGACTCAAAAAGATCTTAAATTTCCAAAATAAAAGAAGTGGACGACATGTCATTTGAACCAACGGCCGAGATCGAGTTGCGATGCACTATAAACATCTTCCCCCTGGTCGTCGGGTCCGCGTCGCGGAAGCTTTAGCGCCAATTCTTCTTCGTTTTGCGATCATGTCAACTCTTCGTCAATGCCCTTCATCCAATCGCGTAGCACTACATGGCTCATTGTCACACCATGCAAGTGATGCATCTGCGTGTTCGGGTTGTCCATTCCACCAGATGGACGTCTGCAATCGTGCCACGTCTTATTAAAAAATTTATTTTTTAGTTTTAAAATTTCATAATTCCATCAAAATATCCTTCATCTCAGAGAAATTCATCGAAAAATACAACAAACTACTAATCGCCTCTGCTAATTTAAAATAATCCCAAACTAATTCATCTTAATCTCCAAATTCTTCATTTATCATCAAAATTGAGTTTCCACACTTGTCTCGGGGCTCTTTCTTTTTTTTTTTTTTTTTGGTTATGTCCACTAGCACATAAATTATGTATATTAATTTATCTAAGTATTTTTTATATACTAATAATTATGTACTTCCTTACTTTATGGTAGAGTATGATTAATGTACCTACAAAAATGTTATTTTCTGAATAATGTAGCTAGTATGAATGATATATTTGCATATTAGGTAGTGACTTGGTGTCGCTCTCTCGTACACGAGGAGAGGCGAAACAATTGGGGGTTTGCACAAATCCTCCCCTTTTGTCCACTCTCTATAGTTGGTGTTAGCTCTTGGGTTTGGTTGCAGTTTACGGTGTGGTATGTCATCAGTGCCATCTTCTCGATGTGGGTGTGGTTTCATGCGTGCTTTTGATGAGAGTTGCGAGTGATGCAAGCTGTGGGTACAAAGGTGGTTGACGTCAAGGGTTTCTTTGGGTCAATGGATCTCTTGCGATCTAGGATCTCTAGTTTCGATCCTCATTTTCTTGGTGTTAGGCAAGGTTTTCAACGGCTAGGACTATTGGGTGCCATCTTTTTACCAATCTCTATGGGATCGTTTGGTTATTCTGTGATGCGGATCGCGGATCCAGGTGGTGATAGAGTCCTTAATGACCTTGGGCAATTATTCTGGAGACACCTTGTGCTCACGGATTTTTCTAGTGATAGTAGAATTTGTATCAAAGATTGTGCTGATAAGGCGAAGAAGACCAGCCTAGAGGGGTCTCCCAGGGCTCCGTGATGTGTTCGCTGGAACATTTTTGGGCTTAGTATCCGATAAACGTTCCTACTCTGATGATATTCCAATGGAAGTTCGTCATACTAAGAGGTCAATCTTGGTCTCCCCTGCCTTCTCATTTACGAGTCTGGATTAAGAAATAAGGAGATGGCATTTGGTGCTTATGCTGGCTTTGTTTTGACGCTTACAGTAAGCTATATGCAATGTACAAAGAACTATGCACTCATAGGAGGTTTTTGTCAATAGTCTTACGTTGTGGTGGATTGTTATTTGTTGGGCTTGTAGTAGTGCTTTGTTTTGTCTGGTTGGTGGAGGTGCGATTGGTAGTTCTTCTTTATTTTGTGTTTTGTTCTTGTGGCAGTTTCGTTTTGGTGTTCTTTTGGTAATGAAATTTTGCATGCTCAACAATTCTCGCGTTGTACAAAAGACTATGTTTAAATAGGAGGCCTTCTTTGACAGAACCTGAGAGGTGGTGGCGTGCTCTTTTGATGGGTTCCTTTTAGTTTTCACTTTGTTTCTTTGTATTTTGTTCCTGTGGACTATTCATTTTGGTGTGTCATTGTTTCTAACGCATTGCATGCTGAACAAATCTTGTGCTATACAAAGGACTATGTTTACATAGGAGGCCTTCTTTGACAGAATCTGAGAGGCCTTGGTGTCCTCTTTCGATGGGTTGCTATTAGCTTATATTTGGTGGTGGGTTAGATTTGTTTTAGAAGTGTCTGTTTTGTGATTCTGGTTTTGTTTGGACTATTTTGTTAGTCTGTTGCATGTGTGACACTCTTTTCTCACTCGGACTTAGTTTCCTAAGAAGGTTTTAATGAGACCACTGTAAACATGCCGGTTTCTTTTGTACTGTTCCTGGAATGAATTTCTCTTCTAAAAAAAAGATAGTGACTTGGCTATTAAGTATATATATATATGAAATGGGGGTTTTTTTGTCGTAATATATATGAAAGGGTTTTGTTATGCATTCTTATTCACAAAGTGATATTTTTTATAAATAAAAAAAATTCTCCAACTCATGAAAGCCGCCTCCGTTGCTCTTGGCGGGTCTTGTCCAAGTTGAGGTCTAGTAGTGAGCTGACACATGAGATTAGGGCTGGCATTTTAGACCAAAAATCGAAAAATCGCAAATACCGACCTAGGTTTTACCGCATCTAAACCGACCTATCATGAAAATCGACCGTATGCAATTGCAGTTACGGTTCCACATTTTCAAATAATGCGGTATACCGAAAACGGCAATATAATTTAATTAATTATTAAAATAAATACTTATAATTATTTTATATTAACTAATAGATGCTAGGACTTCATCATTTAGATGAATCTTTCTCTCCTCTCTTATCTCTTTTTATTTTTCTTTTTATTCTTCCTCTCTCTTTTCCTCTCTTAGGCTCACCTAGGCTTTGAATGTATTACTAATGAAGTGATCTCCGGCAATCTCTTGAAGTTCCCTCTATTGTTTTTTTAAAAATCTCAGCCTTGAAAAAATATCTTTTGAATATTTAGTGAATTAATATAATTTAATTAGTAAATAATTAAACTTTTTCTAGTAGGAACCTGGGTTTCAATTAGTATTACAAACTCATCGGTTGTGTTGATAATTTTCTTAGGTTGTTATTAGTGGGTTAGCCGAGATAATCTCTAATTTGCATTCAACTATGTAGGTCGGTTCATGGTTCGTCTTTTTACCATATCGTAATACGTCAATCCGGTTCACGATTTCATTGAAAAGTTGCGGAAATCGAACTGCAACCACCCCTAAGTGGTCAATACGCTGTAACAACTAGGCCAAAGGGGAGACAAACGTTGGTTGGTTAGTTAGGTACGAGTAAGTCTCGTGCAAAGTCCGCGTCCATGTGGCATAATATTACTGTTTTGTTCAGCAAGGTAAGTCCCACATGTCAACATATTTGAAACATTATAGATGATAAATTGAGAGTGGAGGACAAATGAAAGAAACAATTTCTTTTCGTTAGAAAAGATATGTAGTCAAGGACACAAATATTTCTTCCCCTATATACATGACGTTCTCATCACTAGAACACACAGTACAAGATGCAAAGTCACCTAACTGTAAAATGCAAGAAATCCTTTTGTTTTGTCTTTTTTTCCTTTTTATATTCCCCAACCAAAACCAATGATGCAAGGATCCCCAAAATGGACCTACTAGTCAATAATAATGAAATTGGGATTTATATTCACTTTACCAAAAACATAAAAAGATTGTGATTTATTCACCAAAGGAGATAATTTTTGGTTTCCCTATTTCCCGATCAAACAAGTTACTAGAAAGTTGACACAAGGGGACCCAACGTACCAAACTTTATCGAGTCCAGAGGCATGTGCATTTGTACTATTCAGTAATTAAAATGGTTGGTACATATTTTACCAAATGTGCATTTCTAAGTGCTACCAGACTCCATATTCAGTCCTCCAAACTCACAACATCATTAACAAATGCAGAAGCTCGGAATCCTACAATCTTATCAAGTTATAAGGACGAATATGTTAAAATACTTTTGTTAGATGGAACATACTCATTCATAAAAGTTGTTAAAATCTTTTGTTAGACCAAAGAATAATAGACAATAATTTTGTTCTTGTTATATGATTAAAAGGTCATCCACATTGTGCATGGGGTCTAGTTAGTGGAAAATGGTCTTCGAATTCCCGCAACATCATAGTCTTGTGTGTGTAAAAAATCTTCCTCTACTGTAATTTAGACTATCACTTATACTAAAAAAAAGGTTAAAAAATAATAAGATTGTGGGTGGACACGTGTGCACTCTGTCCTTTCTAAACATTATGTGCAAAAAGCAAATAGAAGGGATTTGAGTAAGGGTGGATGGAAAAGTAGAAATAAACATATGCAATATGTATTGTTTAATAGATAAAACGATTAGAGGGAATGGGAAAATGGATGGGTGATGAAAACCCCCATACCACAATTTTTAATATTTCTTTTGGTTATTTGGTGCCTACCAAACAACAAGAGGATGCCATTAAAAAGGAGAAAAAAAAACCTCGTATGGGTCCTCGATCCTCCTTTATTTCAAAATCTCAATCCTAAATTTCTAACCCTTTTCATTATGGTTAATTTCTTTTAGGGTTATTGATGAATTAGTTTTTGGTATGTTGCAATATTGAAAACTGTCTAAAGTTTGAATCATCTCTTATATGTTATAAAAATTAATATAATAATAAATCAGAGTTAGACAGAAGCGGATCGAAAGAGGGATCATGAGGGGCAATTGCCTCCACTAAACAAATTGAGCCTCCATTGATCTTCTCAATTTCTTGTCTAAGACATGGAAAAATAACTAAGTGAGGGCAAAAGCTAAGGAAAAGGGTAAAATAGCTAAGTTGGTTTGCAAAGTGTTCATTAAAATGTCTTGAAGAAGCCGGGCAAGTAAACAACTAGTAGTTACGCAGCTTAGGCCTTTCTTCTTTTACAAAAATATTTTGAGAGCTTATTCATCTTATTCCGAGACAAGAAAATTCCTCGATCCCTCACTGATTAGAGTAGCCATCAAAAGGTTGCATTAAGATTTAAACACAACTTGGTAATTCATGGAACATCTGAAGCCAAAGTGAAAAACCAACTCTGTTTTGTGATGTAAAACCAAAGTGAAGAACCAATAGCGTTGAAACAGAAAAATAAAGTGAAAAAAAAATTCATGGTGATAATATAATACACAAATGGCATTTCTGTACTTACCTTCATGTCGTGCATGGACAGTAAACATTCTCTTCGGGTTCGCTTGATCTTTTTAGTCAACCAGAAGAATATTGAATACCTGACATTGACAAGAAAACTGAAGAAGGAAGAGTACAGAACTTTTATTTTTATGAATAGTTCTATAATTTGAAGAAGAAAAAAAAAACTTTTGGTTCCTATCGTATTTATTGCACAAACCGTATAATCAGTTGTGACAAAATAGAGTTAGTTCTATTCTATACGTTCACATGTGTAATGGTTCACGATTGGTGGTTCAAACTGGTGGGTCGAATTTTCTATAATCATTGTTTGATATACTGAGACTGAACTTATTAAATTGAACAATAATCTTATATATTGTTTAAGTTTCATCTAAAGGAGCGAGACTCACAAATACTAACTTGAGCAGTCCAAGCAAAATCATTATTTACTGTTCCAAATTTAAATATGAATTATTACAATATTGGAAGAGATTTCAAATTCAAGTCTCTCCACTTCTTTAAGCGAAAAAAAAGTTTATTATTAATAATAGCATTTGGCTTATAATTGGAGTAACTTCCATAAATCATATTGTCACACATGGTAAGTTAGATACCCGCAATAATTTCTAGTAAAAATGAATAAAGCTTATGTCTACAATTTTTTATTATTATTTATTTAAGAACAGAGAATATCAAAAGAAGAAACTGAATCTTTCCCATTCTTTATGCATAGGGGGAACCAATTTAGCTGAAAAAAGCAAAGAAAGGAGGCTCCGAGTGATCCAAAACAGTACCTACTAATATGCCCATTACTACACAGCCTGTAAGAGCTCTTCGAAACCTCTTAAGAAGCCGACAATTGGAGATAATTCCAAGCACCCCATGTGAGTGAGACTCATCCCTTTTAGTCTCCTTACATCTTTCTCAGTTTCACTGCCTTCTTTCTCTGCTTTGTTCTGCTGCTATCTCATACAATCTCTGTGCCTGCTCTTATTTGTAGCCACTTTGTCGAGAAAATTCCAGCTTAAGTTTTCTGGGTTCTCTTCAAAATCATGTGGGATTCAGAGACTGAGTCAGTTGGAGGGAGAGATTACGGCAATGGAGTTCTTAGTTCAAGCAAGCACAGTGTTAAGACTGATGGATTTGAGCTAAAAGGCAGCTCTTGGTATGTATGAAATTAGATACAATACAATTTAAGCTGCTAATTTGGACTTTGAAGTGTCTTGGTGTACTTAGTTGAGTCTAAATAAAATGAAATTTTACTTCTTCATCATGCTTGTGGTGTGTTGGTTAAAGGGTAGATGATTTTTTAGCATGCAAACTAATTAAAATATTTGGTGGGTTTGGTTCACATATAGGTATGTTGCAACTGATATCCCAAGTGACCTGCTAGTTCAAGTTGGAGATGTGAATTTTCACTTGCACAAGGTACCATTTCTAATTCTCCCTCAAATCTTTATAGTTTCATATCCTTGAGCTTACTAGTCTAATAATTTCTTTTGTTCTGTCATAAGTTATAACCAGTCTAATTATTTGTTTGGTAAGAACTTATAAGAACGGGATTTTATGTTTCTGTCATTCTGTTTTGGAAGTATCCCCTGCTGTCAAGGAGTGGAAAGATCAACAGAGTTATGTATGAATTACGCGACCCGGACTTGAGTAAGATAGCTTTGGATGACCTTCCTGGTGGACCGGAGGCGTTCGAGCTAGCTGCGAAATTCTGCTATGGAATTGCTGTTGATCTAACAGCAGCTAACATTTCAGGCCTGAGATGTGCTGCTGAGTACCTTGAAATGACAGAGGACTTGGAAGAAGGCAATCTTATCTTCAAAACGGAGGCGTTTCTCAGCTATGTGGTTTTATCCTCATGGAGAGACTCCATAGTTGTGTTGAAAAGCTGTGAGAAGCTCTCACCATGGGCGGAAAATCTTCAAATTGTCCGAAGATGCAGCGAGTCTATTGCTTGGAAAGCTTGTGCCAATCCAAAAGGAATAAGATGGGCATACACTGGAAAGCCACTAAAAGTTTCAAGTCCAAGCTGGAATGACATGAAGGACTCAAGTCCAAGTAAAAACCAGCAGGTCCCTCCTGATTGGTGGTTTGAAGATGTTTCGATTCTTAGGATTGATCACTTTGTCAGGGTTATTACTGCAATTAAGGTAAAGGGGATGAGATTTGAACTGATTGGAGCTGCAATAATGCATTATGCATCCAAATGGCTTCCGGGTTTAATAAATGATGGCGCGGCTGCAGCAGATGAAGGAAGCAACAGCAGCAATAATAATACCAGTAATAGTGGCAGCAGTTGGAAGGGTGGACTCCATTTGATTGTGGCAGGAAATAAAGATGAGCCTCCAAGTGTTCAGGCCAAAGATCAACGGATGATCATTGAGAGCCTCATCAGTATAATTCCACCACAGAAGGATAGTGTCTCATGCAGCTTCCTTCTTCGGCTTTTGAGAATGGCAAACATGTTGAAAGTAGCACTTGCTTTGGTTACTGAGCTGGAAAAACGCGTGGGAATGCAGTTCGAACAGGCTACATTGGCGGATCTTCTTATTCCTTCTTACAATAAAAGTGAAACTATGTATGATGTGGATCTTGTTCAAAGGCTTCTGGAGCATTTTCTGGTTCAAGAACAAACAGATATTTCAAGTCCAAGCCAACAATCTTTCCCTGGAAAACACTATGATGACATTCAAAGGGGTACAGGCCCAAATGCTAAGATGAGGGTAGCTAGGCTTGTCGATAGTTATCTTACCGAGGTATCCAGAGATAGAAGCCTCTCCCTAACAAAGTTTCAGGTGCTGGCAGAAGCTTTGCCTGATTCTGCAAGGATCTGTGATGATGGACTTTATAGAGCAATTGATTCCTATCTTAAGGTATTTGGTTCTTCCAAATTTACTCTGTCATAGAACTGTGTTTTCTATCTTTTGGTCTATTCTGTTACAGAAATTACATTTTCTTATGCATGAACGTTTTGAATACCAATTGAAGGTGGAAAAACAAAGAGAAATTAATCACTCACAAGAAGTTTGCATACAATGGGAGGTCCTATGCAGTAAACTGCATGAAAAAGTTTTAATTATAGATATTGCTTTTCTCCAGCTTCCATGCTTGATTGATTTTAAAGCAGAAAACTTTGAAAAAATGTGAATCTGAATTTACTGCAGAGGTATTAAATACTTAATTTGTGACCCTTTTTGACATGGTTATGTGCTTTTTTTTACCTTTTGTGCAAATCTGCCCAGCAGAGGTCCAAAAATACAACAGAAGTTTTCCTGTCTCGATAATTCGAACATGTTATAACATATAAGTGGAGGCTGTAAAGAAATCAGAACCATAATAATCATAAATCAAATATTAGAACGATGGTAGAGTATTACATGTTTTTTTTGGGTCAAAGATGGTAGTCCTCCACTACTATACTCCCAAATAAGACTTAAAGGAAGTCCTAGTATTACTGATTGCTTGTAATGCTACATTTCTGTTAGTGAACAAAATGTCGATATGGGATCTACAATGTGTGTAGAAAGTGCTGCAAGTCGGCTTTCGTGACTATGAACTGAAAATACAGTTAGACAATGTCATTCGCCTCTGGTTTATATAAGTTTGATGAACCATTCTTGATTTTTTTTTTCTGTTTTTCCTATAAAGCATGACAGTATTTTTGTTGATCAATTGCTTCATATTAAGAGTTCCCATCTCCTTATCATTAACAGGCCCATCCTACACTTTCTGAGCATGAAAGGAAGAGGCTTTGCCGAGTGATGGATTGCCAAAAGTTATCAATTGATGCCTGCATGCATGCTGCCCAAAATGAAAGACTCCCATTAAGGGTGGTGGTGCAAGTTCTTTTCTCTGAACAAGTTAAAATAAGCAATGCATTAGCCACCAGCTCCCTCAAAGAAGCTGGAGAATCTCAGTATCAGCCAATGGTTTCGAATCGAAAAACACTACTCGAAGGGACCCCGCAATCATTCCAAGAAGGATGGGCAGCAGCTAAAAAAGACATCAACACGGTAAAGTTCGAACTGGAGAGTGTCAAAGCCAAGTACCTTGAGCTCCAGAATGACATGGACAACTTGCAGAGACAATTTGATAAGATGTCAAAGCAGAAACAGACATCCGCATGGAGCAGTGGATGGAAGAAACTAAGCAAACTCACAAAGACCACGAACTTAGAAAATCAGCACAACATTGGGACTGAGCACCAAGCAGCTGTAGATCAGCAGAATAGAAAGACACCTAGGAGGTGGAGAAATTCGATTTCCTGAAAACAAAAAGACAGATTGAAGGAAAGAGATATACATCTACATGTTTGAATTTGTGTTCCAAAGGTTTTCTTTTATTATTTGGGGGCTTCTTCCCTTTTTATTTCAACAGGAGTTGGGAGACTTCTTTTCTGAACACCTGTATCACTAAAATCTGATTTTTTTAATTATGTGAGTGATTTCTCCATGTATGCTCTAGGGAATTTGTTTTCAAGGGGTAAAGAAGCTAAATATGTGGCTTCGACTTATATTCCATTCAAGGTTTCTTGCTCGATAGATCAATCGTTTGATTAGAATGAGATCTCAAAAGCATCATCTACTTATATTCCATATATGTCACTCGACAAAAAAAGACCAGAACTCTTTCTAACCGCCAACTGGCCCAAGACAGAAAAACAATACCTAAGCAAAAGATTAAAATAAAAATTCAATCTTATGGTGATTTTCAGTGAAAAAAACTTTCCCCTAGAAAATCTAAATGCCCCTAGAAATAGAAAAAAGCTAAAAAGAAACACAAGAGCATCAAATCGGCATGCCAGTAAGGTAAATGTGATATCAGTAGTTTTTAGTTTTCCAAATTAAGCACTGCATACACTGGGGCCTCTTAGTCATCATCATTCACAATATATGTCTATTCTGCATTAACTTTTTGAAGGGCTTTCCATATGTTTCTAGAAATTTGATGCATGAAAGAATTGATCGGCAGCCGAATTAGAGACCACAAGTGTGATTCTATGGGACCACTAAGCTCAAAGATGGTGTTCGTTACTACAATAATCACACCAATTTGGAAAACAATAAAACAATCATGATAAGGTTTCCACTTAAAACAGTATATCTCATGTTACCCGAAACTCGCATTATTGACATAAAATGTCCAGGTTGAATGTTTCAAAACAAATGTGTTCCAATGTCTTATGTGGACGACAACTTTCCAGGTCATCTGTTGACACTACGTCAAGCAACAGCACCAAGGATAGGGCTTGAAAAAAATTAAATGGAACTCTACACTTGAAATTTTTTCCAAAAAATGTCTATGTACTTTTAAGCCCTTTAGGGGCCGTTCGGTTAGGTTTTTACGGCCTTATTATCATTTTATGTTTTTAGTTGTTCCAAAAAATTCTTTTGGTACATTGTTTTCCAAAACTGAAGAATTCGTTTTTTGAAAACAAATTTAAACCTATGTACAAAAGGTGAAAACGGCAAATTGTCGTTTTCATTATTTTCTGAAATCTTATTTTGTCCAAACTAAAACCATTCATCTGTCACCTATTTCCACTTCATCTCTCTATCTCCTCACAGCTGAGAATCTCACAACCATGAATTGCGTCCATCTCCCCTGACCCAAAAAAAAACAACCAACTCTAAGCAAAACAAGCACTCTTCTTCTTCTTCTTCTTCTTCAAGAAAGTAATCAAGACACCCAAGTTGTCATCATCCATTGGTGGTGGTGGCGGGGTGAAGAGAGGGAAGGAAGGACAACCACATGGGAGGGATGGGTTGCGAGAAAGTACGGGTCAGAAGAAGGGTGGTGGGAAGAGATCTTTTGGGATTCTAATTGTGGGTGGTATGAGAGGATTATCTCTTGGGATGGAGAGGTACAATAAGTGGAATTAAGATTGGGTGGTATTTTTTCAGATATTTTTTACAAGTGTTTGTACCATAATTAACCGAGCACAGTCGGTACTAGGGGACTTGTCCATAGACAAGCACACTAACTGCCGAAGGAAAAACACTCTCACGTTAATCCCTAAAACTCTGATGACATCGTCATGATCCCAACCTGCCGAAGAGATACCTCCCTCCGAAGTGGCAATTTGCCTATCGAAGGTGGTTGCCAAAGCTCCCAGCTACATAACCTAAAGCCTTGGACACGTGTCATCACTGCGGTGATTTGCACAAAGTTCCACATCGAAACTTTGTGCAAACTCCCATTTTCTCTTCTCTATAAAAGAAGAACAGTGCTCAAGTAAAAGGGGAACTACTTTTCACCTTTACTATTACTCTGTCAAAATTACTGTATATCCCATACTTGCTAACTTAAGCATCGGAGAGCTTTCGGCATGTGCCACACCAGTACCCGAAGCTTGACGATTGCTTCTTCCATCTTTCTTTTGCAGGATCGCTTTGTGGCCGAAGACCCTTCATTGCCGAAGGTCCACAACCCTCTTCATCTTGTTGAAGACTCCACACTTCTTTTATCTAAGTTAGCACCCGATTTCGGGCATCAATAGTTTGACGTCGTCTGTGGGAATTTGACTTTTACATCCCACATCTCTACTAGTCATGCTGAGCCTATCAAACTCCATCGTCTTTTCAGTCCATCACACTCCAAAATTCAAAGCGAAGCTAGCCTTGGCACTCAGCATCACATCCCCATGTGAAGTCTTCCAAAAGGAACCCTCAATCGACACGCATCTTCAGGCTAAAGTAGAGTGACTTCGTGCCTATGTTTCCAAAATAACGGAGAACTACGACCACCTCCGTACTAAAAATGTCAAGTTGGAGCATGACTGCCGAACCTTGAAGCGTAACTGGGAGAATACTCACCACCAATTCGTCCAGCACGACGCCAACCACAGTATAGAGGGCACCCTGTCGAACCAGCTGGTCGTCTCATTCCATAGTGCTCCAACGCAGCCTACCTGACAAGGGCAAAGACATCCTTTATTCTAAAGCAACCAAGTCACGGCCTCTCGAAATTTCCCCTCCAAGGGACCAACCTCATACCCCAAGCAAGATATACAAGGACTGTATGGATTGTATCTCGGAGCTTTGGCTAGAGCCCATTCAGATTCTTGTAGATCTCAACGACCCACGAGTATGCTCAGTTGGCAAGCCATTCTTGAAAGTGGAGGATGTGATCTGATCATTACATCCCACAATGTTGGACTTTTTGGCTTTGAACCTCTTAATGTAGTCTCTGAGGGACTCATCGTGCTTTTTCTTCAAGTTGAAAAGATGGTCCGCCTACTTCTTAATCATCCGGTATGAGGTGTACTCATTTGTGAGGATGAGAGCTAGCTCATTGAAGCTGTTGATCGACCTTGGTGGCAAAGTACAGAACCAGTCATGGGCTGCTCTTCGCAAGGTCATAGAAAATACTTTGCACATCGGCGCATCTTCAACCTTGAAGAGAATCATAGAACTCCTAAAGTGCTTGAGATGGCTCTCAGGATTGCAATCCTCGTTGAATGGTGTGAAGGTAGGAGTCGAGAACCGCTTCGATGGAGCTCACTTGGTCAACCTTCTTGCTCAGGGCATCTTCCAAATCTCCTCCGACCTTTAAGTCTTGAAGCCGATCATTCACGAGCTTCTTGACGTCCTCTACTCGCAATGCTTGCAGTTCATGTCGGGGTCGTCTATGGCGTTGACGTCGTTAGCTAACTTCTTTTATGGCTATAAGGAGTTGCTTTGCTCTTCTGCCTTGCTGGTATGGGGTATTAGTTGATTAAGCTTGTGAAAGATTTTCTGCGACGCATAGCTGAGAGCTTGCTCTTCTGGTATAGGCCGGTGGGCATCCTCCTTCACACTCTTCATAAAAAGGGTTGAGAGGTTGATCTCCCTGTGAGTCTAGCCTCAAATGAACACTTCTTTGTGGACCCAAGCGGGAAAAAAATCAAAATGTGCACCCAGCCTTGTGTGCACATTAGTTTGTGGACCTACTCTCGAATGGATACTCGTCCTGCTCTGGCTCGCAGATGCTCAGGATATGTCAGCATGCATCACGTTCGTGTCTTCCTCCTCACCTGCTAGTTCCCGCTTGACTTGTCTGGGACCTCTCGTACGGTGAAAATCCTTGCAATAGATAAACTTCAACAATACAATCAAATACATCAACATGACATCTAAATCACCAATCCTAACAAGGCAACAAACTAAGATGCTAGAAACAAAACTAAAGCGGACAAAAGTCGCACTAAAACTACTAGCTCATACCACCACAATTAACCATAATCCCAAATAAAACCCACAAACCCGACATAGTCGAAACCCTAAAGCAACCTAGGAGCCACCACCTCCTCAAGAAGTGGCTTAGCGGCCACACACATTGCCTCATAAAATCTTGAAGTGAGAACAAAATACGTAATAGATATGGGAAAAACATGGTTTCCAATAATCTACTTGCACATAAGAATGAACAAATAGACCAAAACAACATTCCTGACCAAGAAAAATTAGGTGATTTGCAACATACACAATCAAATATGATGTATAACCAAATTTAGATAACATAAGCAATGTTAGAGAGCTTGTTATAGGAGAAAGATTGGATTGAGAACATAATCCAAAAGAGGTAATGGGGAACTTCAATATGAGCATGACTTAGAAGAAATCACCACAAAGGGAGTTTTATAAACGCTCTAGTCGATTTATACACTAACTCAAAGAAAAAGGCAAGAAGAGAGGATGGGGATAAGGGATGGTGACACCCCCCCCTCCAAATGGAGTTTTTATTTTGAAACTCAAAGAGGAGAGATATTTCCATTGATCCCTTGAAATAGTGCAATATGACTGATTAAACTTTATTGTGGATAATCGTTTATTAGTTTACTTCATGACTCTATACAAAGTTCAATTAACTGGATGTACCTATCACGTCCTAAAATGGACATAACAACCCCACGCCTATTAAAAACACAAGGTCACAGTGTCAAAACCTAACATCATAAGCCTCATCTTTCATTAGAACTTGTTAACCCAAAAAAGACTTACAGCCTACTCGACAATAGGCAGTAATCTAGTGAAACAAAAAAGTCACCTGTTGTATGTGATTGCAGCCATGCAAATAGGTAGCCAATGGCCAAACGTACAACTAATTTTGATGATGCTCTGAATATGGACTTCTTCAAATGGTCCTAGCCAAAGAAAGGAGCAAACATAGCCTAATTCCTAGAGAAAGAGTTCAAAAAGCTCAAAGAAGATAGAAAGGAATTTTGCTTCAAAGGATCTACGAACCTAGACTTGGCTAACTTAGAAGAACCATAATTGTATAGTATGCTTAATATTGTTTATGTTTTGTAATTTTTCTTCATAGAAAAAATAAATTAGAAAAGAAGGATCATTTCTCACAGCAAAAAGATCATGTGAAACTAAAACCAACTTGAGTTTGTATGTGCCAAAAGGATTTGTTGGCTTTTCGTGAACATTGTAATGCCCTAAGTTTCTAGCAAGCTATACTTTGGTTGCTATAAGTTGCTTGTTGGTCAAGAAAGAACATATTAGGCCCTAAATTGGGCTCAATTATTGATTTTTTCTCAAGTGCTTTAGGCATGCTACTGCTAGTGTTTTCTCTCCTAGTAGAAAGATGTAAAGTATGGTGAAGTGTTGTAGTGAATGTATTGTGCTATTTTAATCTTAACCTTTAACCAAAGCCATTGTGCTCCAAGTGGGGAATCTAGCTTGGATAGGTTCTTTTCTATACCTCAACTAAGAGGACTTCAATATTTCACTTGTGATGGAATAAAACTCAAAAGAAATAATGACTTTAAACTGCTATCGGACAAAAAGTATAATACAGACTCAAAGAAAAAAGTGTCTGATGGATGTTGTGCAATTACAAGAGAGTAAACACAAGTCCAAATAGACTTAAATAAATTCAAATGAAAGGAATACAAGATCTGACAAGGCTGGTACAAACCCTATATATCGGGCATAAACAACTCTTCTCAAACACGACTTCAATCTGCTTGAGACAGTGCAATGTGTCTGATGAGAAGCTGTCAACAATATCTGCAGTACAAAGAGGTTGTTGCATGTATGAATTTGATTTTAAAGAAGTTGGAATTGGTAACCAACTTATAAAATCATACCGAGCACAAATGTTGGTAGGTCATTAAGATTACAAACAATACCAATGTGATTCCGATAAGAAGTTTCTAATTGGGAATTAAATTGAGTATTTGTTTGGGAGAAGAATAGAATTTCAATCAAGAGTTGTCAACTGGGAACTCAAAGAGTGGAAGAGGATTTGGATTCAAGTTTTGGCTCTGGTATGTTGCGAGACACTTTGACAAGGTGTTTGAATATGGTTCAAATTGATTGTTTGTTCTTGAGATTGGTTGTCCTTGTAATCTTGGTTTCTGCTTCTATTTATAGGCTCCTTGATTTATGAAATTACACGATCTCTGGAAGTGTACTAAACTGTTGTCAACTCCTTTTCGGATGAATTTGGCAAACTCCGATTTGCTTTTGGCACACATGGTTAGTTGTTCAACTACTCCAAGCATGGCTTAGCTTCAACAAGTTGGTGCTAATGAGTCTCACGGATCAAATCGCATTTAATTTGGTTGCTTAATTTCTCCTTCACCACCAAACTCTTTCTCAACTGTCGAAATCAGTTTCGAAATCAGCTTTGGGTGTGAAGCCCATTTGAATAGTCTTAACTGTTGTGTGTGCCTATACCTTATGCATGCTCACGGATTCCGAGGGGGAATCCAAAGCGAGTCTTGTCAACTTGGTATCAAAGCATTAAGTTCAATTTCCTGTGGACTCTGCACCTCGTGTGCATCCTTAGTATTGTTAAGTTTAGTGTGTTCAGTTCTAAAATGATGCCTCTTCAATGTGGATTTCAGGTACATTACGTAAGTTCATCTCCTTTGACACGTGGCGAACTTTAACTTTTGGGTTGTTAAAGTTGTTTGAGTTAACTGTGAGTTTTGGCTAACTCAAATTAAGGAGTAACGGTTTTTGGGGTAAAACGATTTTGTTTATTGTGCTAATGAGACCTGAAGGTTTCTCTTGTGGTCTCGAAATGGTTTTACCAAAGGTCTACTGGGCTTGTTATTGTGAGCCCGGAGTTAATCTTGTAGGAAAGTTTGCTATAAACTTTCAAGAAAAATGTTCGGTTGTTTTGAAGTAAACTTGTATAGGAAGTTGTTATGAGTGTAACCACAGGAGGGTAGTGGAGATTGGTAACCAGATGATGACAAGTATATCACTGTTAGCAAGGGAACCGTTTGGGTGACATCTACAGTGTATTGGAACAAATTTCCATATGACTGAGTACAGATTGGAGTGCACGTGTTTAGTTGGAAGGAAGTAAGACTATTGAGCCTCTCAACTAAGTCTTGAGAGTTTGGTGGTGAAAGTATCACTAGTGGAAGCTGAGGAATGAGGATACTTCTGAGATCGTTCTTATTCAAGTTAGGAATAACGTGGTGGTAGCAGGTGTTGTTGGTATCGTGATTCACTCAAGAATTTGAGAGGATTATGATAGAGAAATAGTTTGTATAGGGGTCGGTTTCAGTTAGTTGTCTGGGTGGCATTAGACTAATGCACAAATGTTTAGGTTCATTACACTAGGGTGTGTGAATCCAATGGTTGTGTGTTGAGGACCGAGAAAGTTACTATATGTTGAGAACCAGTATGACTATTTCCTCAGTGTTGACCATTTCCTCAGGTGGAACTGGTTGTGTGTTAGCATGGGGAATCTTGAGACTTATGTTTCGAGATGGTCAATAACCTAGGTCTAGGGAAATTCAACTGATGATTGGAGTTGGCGGCAGTGTTCTTTGCTGAAGAGTTGAAAATATTACCTAATCGGTTAAGAGTTTGGGGTGTTACACTTGTGTAGCATCTAGGGAAAAATAATGTGGTTGTGGATATCTCAAGTCCGAGAGTCTAGTGAGTCTTGGAATGATGATGGTGCAAGAAAAGGAAGGTGTCGGAGATTGCATCCAGTTTGTGCTGCCTTTACCTTGCTCATGCTTGAATTCCAAGGGAAAATCTGGAGCAAGTCCTGTCAGGTCTTCCCTGGGATTCGACCTTAATGGGTCTAGCATGAAGGATAAAAAAGGGGTATGAGGACGGGTTCAGGGAATTTTTCGGGTATGGTGTTTGGGGAATGGCAGGGTTGGTTTTCTAATTCCCGACACCCTCCCCATTTAGAATATATACATATATGTAATTTATTTTATCATATAATTATATAATTACAGCATATCTAATGGGAATGATCTGGCCTCAAATTAAAAAAACACACTTTCTAATGCATGTGTTTGACCCAGTCCAATTTGACCTATGGCAAGATAAGGCGTTGGTTTTGCCCCATTACTGGTATGAGCAAGAGTGGACCCCACGATCAAGTTTTCAAAAAACAAAAGGGCGCAACTTTGCTGACTTTTCCAATTACAATGGCCATTGACAAGCTGCCACATGGCGCCCTCAATGGCAATGGCCTAACGGCTATAGTTGTTGGGCTTTTTTGTTTTTTTGTTTTTTTTTTTTTCGAGTTCCTAACTTGCTAACTTTTTCTTCTTCTTTTTTTCTTTTGTTCATCACCTTTTCACCTAAAACATCTCTCAATTACTCCAAACATTTCTACTTGTTTGTCTTTTTTCATTTTGCTCAAAATTGTTGTTCCAAAGTATGGCTCAAAAATAAATTTTCGTGTTACTTTTCTTATGCTTTGATTTTTATCACAAATAAAATAATAATAAACTAAAATAACAAGTTTTGAGTTTAGCCCCTAGCGCACACCACCACTAGAACCACAAAAAATTTGAGAGGCTAGATTTTGTGAATAGTTTCATTTTGAGGGGCTACAACAACATCTAGCCCCTTATTCCTTACCCTTGCATGTATGATGGTGGTGCTACTTCTATACTGATGATCATGTGTTGAACATGTAGTTATGATATGTATTAATTTTTTAACTAGTCTAGATTTTTTAGTTAATAAAAATGAAATTGATACATATTTTGTGCTAATAATATTTTTTTTTTCTCATTTGACAAAGTAACTTTTTATGTTTACTTTTTCATAATGGGGTAGGTCGGGGAACCCGTTCCGCAATAAAGGCGGGAATGGAGAATCCCCGACTTAAAAATTGCGGGTATGAATGCTGAGATAGGGAAAAAATATTTGAAATGGGGATAGAAATAGCATAACCACCCCTGATTCGGCCCATTGTCATCCCTAGCAATATTATGTTAATATCCAAGTTTCAACCAAGTCTTTTACAGTTAATTAGCATTGACTGTTAAGTAACTTCCAATTTACATAAAATCAACTGGAGATTGGAATAATTATCCACATTTTGTATTTAAAACCATTTAGTTTTGGTTGAATAACATTAATTGGTTTTTTTAACATTCCATCGGACACATTCTGTCTTATAGGTCTTGGTCTTCTTGGGTTGACCACGGGCCGGTCAACATTAGTACTCAAAAATGCCCCTATACGATGAGCGCTGGGCCTTAGAGCATTTTCACCAGTTGCCCCTTGCCATGGCAAGATGAGCCTTAAGGCAGCCACTATTCATGTGAATAGTGGCTGCCCTAGCTCCCTCCAGCAAAATGTATTTCCAGCAGTTGGGGCTTGCCATGGCCAATACTATTCATTTTTTTATTTTTTTTCACAACTTTGTTTACTTAAACAATTAATTTGGATAATATTTTCGGATAAGATTTTTGGGTTCCTACGTGTCAATACTATTCATATCGGATAAGATTTTCGGTTTCAAATTTCAGATAAATTTCAGATAAATTTCAAAACAAAAAATACAATGAAATCAAAGGCAAGTAAACTAAGACATGAAAGGCAAACAAACTATTTTAATGGTTTCCATCATTTAACCAATCCGTGTTACTAGGTCCATCGTCACGAAAAAGTCTTCGTCTCATAACATCCCTTCGTTCTAGCTTCCAAAATTGTTTTGTTTCAAGGGACATATGGGTTGTATCCATGGCCATGGTTTCCCGATCTTTTTTTTCAATGTTTTGTTCGCGTACATACTCCCTTTCTTTGCGTACATACTCCCTTTCTTTTGCATATTCTACTTGAATAGCCATATCGTGCTCTTGTTGTTTCAAGTCCATTTCAATTCTCATAGCTTGGTGCTTTGAAAGTTCCTCCAAAAATTTAGATGCATTCTTGCTAGAATTACTCCCTCTATTCGCCTTCGCCGCCTTTCTCCCAATAGGCCTTGGCTCCTTTTTAATGGGTGAGTCTTGACTCATTGGGGAATTCATAGGTGAATCCGATGCCGGCGTCTCATGAAGTGGAGTCTCGTTCAAGACTACCGTCAGACCGGTTGGAATAATTTGGAATCTCTTACAAGTCTTCACCACCTCCCAACAATGGGTATGGTTGAAATTTTTTTTCCCTTGCCCCGTAGCACCAAACCACATTTGAGCTTGCATAATCTATAAAAAAAAATTAAATGGAAATGCAAGAAACTTTAAAAAATATTGGCAATGCAACATGTAAAAAAAAAACTAATGCAAATTCAATAAATTTTAAAAAAATGCAACATGTATAAAAAATTAAAAAAACTAGAGACATATTAACAAAATATATAAATTGCAAGAAACATTTAAATAAAAATTAATATGACATAGAAATTAATAGAAGGAAAATGACAAATAATTTACCTCACTGCTAAGGTTTTCTCCGCTTCGACGCTTGTCCATCGCTTTTGCTAAGGCATTTCTCCATTTCGCCAACTCTTTATTAAAAACTTTCCACCTACTGGATAATGTCATTTCTGTACGTGTAGAACCAATTGCCCTTTCACAAAATGCTTGATGAATTTTTTTCCACATATGAGAAAATTTCATCTCATTGCCCGTTACGGGACAATGACTAACTTGGACCCAAGCCTCACACAAGCTAACATCTTCCATCATGCTCCATGCTCCTCCATTTTTATTAGAAGAACCCATAATATGATAGAAAAAAAATACAACTTCAAAGTGAAAAAATATTGAATAGAAAGTGAATAAATTTTGAGGAGAAAGTGAACAATAGTAGAAGGAGAAGAAAATATATGAGGATTTGGTGTTAAAAGTGAAGAGTATTGGTTGGTATTTATACACAAAAAATTCAGTAATTTTTGTATATTTTTTATAAAAAATTTGATTTTTTTTCAATTTTTTATTGCAGAAAAATTGGCTGCCGTTGGATTGAAGAAAAAATTCGAATCAGAGCTACTAGAGGCTGCCACGTGTCAAGTAGCCGTTGGCTGCTACTGTTGCGGTGAATTCGAATTTTTTTTAACGTTGGCGCGTACAATGCACGCGCCAACGGTAAAAAAAATTCGAATTCGGGAGGGCTGACGCCAGCCTGGCGTCAGCAATGACATCATCGCCCTCGAGCCTGAGCTCGGACCGAAATCGCCTTCGGGCCTGTCCTGTCTGGTGGACCCCACGCTCGTTCGGGCTGCTTCTTCACTGCTGGACCTCCGTTTTTTGCCCAACCCCCCCCCCCCCCCCCCCCCTCAGCCCGAGTCCAAACCATCTGCTGGACTTGCTCTTAGATGCAGTCGATTCTGTTTGGTCAATGTTTTGACCATTTAAAATAGGTCTGGTTTGTTAGGCCTTAGTTACTTAAACCATATAATTGGTCCAAATACCTACGAAATTGGGCCATTAAAATTTATTTCATTTAGAAAACCAATTTTAGGCAATGAAGATAACCGTAGAATATTTTTTCTCAAATCCTTATTGCTTGGGGAGTCGTTATATAGTACCTTCACTTAAATTTAATGAAATGATCATGTAACTAATATGAAGGTTCACATAAAGGTTCCATATATGATACTCTCGCTATAGAATTTTGCATTACCTGGGAACCTCCCAACTTGGGCTATTTCAAGCTCAATGTTGATGGTTCCTGTAAAGTGTGATTCTGATACCATTGAAGCTGTAGGAGTAATTCGTGATGACAGAGGGGATTAGACTGATGGCTTTGTGGCTAGTTTCTTTTCTTTGCTTTTCTTTTTTTGTCGAAATCCAAGAAGTTTTTTGGGTGGAGGCTTGTTGTGGAACAAGGTATTAAGAACCTGATAGTCAAAATGGACTCTGCTACTGCAATTATGCTACTTTGGAAGCCTGCGTAACAAGCTTTCCGTCCGCCGGCTACCTTGTTGTCCAGCTGGGATGAATTTCTAGGCCACGTTTGGTGGGCTGGCTTGAACTGATTAGAATAGGCTTTGATGCATTGGATTGGACTGACTTGGACTGACTAGGCTTTGAATTCAATACTATTCATTTTTGCACCAAACAACATACTGAAATTATTTTTATTTTTATTTTTAATAAATTAAAATTTTATTTTATTAACAATAATCATATGCAAAATTCCAACTTTTTGCCTCAGTGTCTTTCTTGTTTTTTTACCTTTCACTTTCTTCCTCTGTTTTCGGTTTTTTTTTTTCTACTCGAAATTTCAGTATCTTTCTTTATCATATAAAATTCATATTTTTTACCAGAAAAAGAAAAAGAGTCATTCTTTTTCCATCATAATAAAATATGTCTTTGTTATTATACAATATTTATAAAAAAGATAATTACAAGAGAGAAAAGATTGTAGACTTAAAACAATATTAAAAATAATAAAATAAAATAAAATAAAAAGAATGATGCAAATTCTGGAAGGGAAACAACATCTGAAAGATCTTCAATGCAAAGTGAAAAAAAAATAGAAAAAAAAAGGTACTCAACATCTAACCCAAATCTTCCAGATCTTCAATTCTAGAAGGGAAACAGAGATGAATGATTTTTTATTTTTATTTTTATTTTAAAGATATCAAAAGAAATCAAACCCACAAAACCACACTAAACATCTAACCCAGAAAAATTGGCTAAGAATCATCATACATCTCAATATTTAGCAATAAAATCGAAAAATAAATTGAAAGAAAGCCAAGTAATCCAGAACAGAGAAATCAGTTATTAAAAAAAACAAGAGAGAAGAGATGAGAGAAGAAGAGAGACGAAAGACAAGAGAGGAGAAAGGAGACCACGCAAAGCAGGTTTAAGGGAGCAATGCGAAGCATACTAAGGGAGACGCGAGAGAAGAGAAGACGAAAGCTCATTTCCAGGTAGTCTTCGAAACCCATGTCTCAGTGTGGGTTTTCAAATCCAGCGTATGCTTGATTGATATCCATAATTTTTTTTGAGTCATAACCACCAGTCGTGGTCCATTTAAGCCCATCAAACAGCAGACTGAACCCATATTCATTTTAATTAAATTTGACCAGTCCAATCCAGTCCAATCCAGCCCACCAAACACGACCCTAAAGCATTTTGATCATTGTTGGGGATTGCTTGGCCAAGGAGAGTTACAATTTTGACTTGGGCCCTCTTGTGTTTGCTGATGAGTCATTCTACGGTAAGAGTGTCATATATGAACTATAAATATAAACCACATCAATCACGTGATTCATCTAAATAGTAACTTCACTTAAATTTAATGTAATGATCATGTGGCTAATATGAAGGTCCATATATGGCACTCTCACTGTAAAATTTCGCAAATGATGATATGTTACAAGTTCATAGAACTCTTATTATTTCTACTGTTTAGTTTTTGTGTTTGGGGTTGATCCCCCATTTCATCCAAAAAAAAGTAGAAATAAAAAATACACAATTGGCCCCCACATTATAAAAATCACAAGATAACTCAAAAAACAAAGGAATCCCAGTACATTATTCTCATCTCTCAACAAATACACATACAAGCATACATAAAAAGACACAACCAAACCACAATACAGCTAAGGTGTGCAGTACGTACCACCACCACCACCACCATCATATCCCTCCACACCCCAATTATTTATACTCACACACAATACTGACAAACTCAGAAAAAGCACACCACACAGCAGAAGCAAATCTCCACATTCAAACTAGAGATCTCCCTAACCACGAGCCCATACATTTCACTGTACAACAACAACAATTACTTTCCACACCCACATGTAAAACAATCTTACCTTTTGCTGCTGCTGCATTATTTGATCAGAAGAAAGGGCCCCACCTCAACTCAGCACCAAGCAATATACTCCCCCACACTAGAAACTTTCTCACCTTTAGAACTTATACCAATATGATGGGACTGAGAGAGGTAAAAGACAGAGAGAAAGCAAAGCACAAGAGAATAAAATCAACAAGAAAAGAAGGGGTAAAGGTGGGGCCCGATATACCTAACGCGCATGCACTAAATCCACAGGGGTCTTCATTTTACAGCACAGCCCACCACTAAAATCTCCCATGCGTTTAAGTCTTTGGTGACTTTCCTTAATCTTTAACACCCAAAAAGCTAAAAGATAATGATTTCTGGTCAACAAACATAACCCTTCTTTGATCATCTCCGGCGTGCAATATCATCCCAATGCTTTGCTTCCTTTATTGGCCCATTATATACACTGCTATTTATAAAGAGAAACCAAAAGGCAGAGAAAGGGCCCCACAAAACCAAAGCTACCTTGCTGATTTCAAATTCACCAATCATTCAAGCCTGGAATTCTGGGGGCCTTACCACCTTTTCCCTTAGCATGGACGGAACGCAGCTTCTTCATGGAAGCTCACTCCCAGAGTTTCGGCTGCAAGCTTCATAGACTTCAAGTATTCTATAGCTTTGTCTATGATGAACACTGAATCCTTGCCCTTAGCACCAGGAATCACACTCTCAAGAACTCTAATTGTCTCACGAATTGTTTCTTTTTTGGACTTCATCTTACCCACAGTAGAATGTATTTCCTCTCCTTGGATCTGGCCAAGTCCGTAGCTCGATTCCATATTGTTCCCGTGCCCGTGAGATCCATACGGCTGTATCGAATTAATAACAGTCTCCATTGGTGATAATTGCCTGTAACCACCATTGAGCAATTTATGCCTTTTGTTTGAAGCATCACAACTGATGACCTTCTCTGTTAATTCCTCCACATGTTCTTTCTTTCCATAACTCACTTGAAGATCTATTGGAGAATGACCCGTGCTTTTTACTTCATCATCCTCACCACAATCACTGTCATTATCGTCTCCGTCATCATCATTATTATCTTCATCATCATAATCATCAGAGTAAAGCAATGCATTGATTTCTTCTGTGTCTTCATGCATCTCACTCTCTTCAATTATGTGATTCTCACCGATCTCTTCATGCAAGAGGTACTCGGTTGAACCAATTTGGTCCATGCTGGTTGTTAGTCCTGCTTCATGTGAACCATAACCATAAACGAACCTTTTACTGGCAAAGGGTGGATCCTGGCTAGGAGGGCAATCAGAATTATATATTAGCTTTGTTTCATTCCCAGACTGATCAAAAATGAAGAATCCCTTCTGGGAAGACCCTGGATTTGCATTTGGCACAGCCATGCGACCACCAAATCCATAAGAAAATGCTGACTGCTTTTCATTAAGATAAGAATTTGGTGGAGGAAATAAGGTCTGAAAATATGGAGGTAAATGTTGAAGCACCCCATGACCTTCATTTGTTTGTTTCGCCATAACACCCTGAACACCGGAAACTGTGGACCCTGGCAATGCCATATGTCCAGAAAATGGGCAAATGCCCTGATTTGTAGATGATGGTAAACATTCCTGTTGCCTGGGCTCAAGCAACATGCTCATATGATTCAAATTAGGCAGTTGCCAAGCAGAATTCTGCTCTGGGAAAAGCCAAGAGTTGTTGTTTGCCTTAACCATCCAACCAAAAAGATCACCTATACATAAGAGAACAAAGATGATCACTCAAGCATGACCTATGATTATCATAGCTACATTGACAAGCAAGACATTACTATACCTGACAGGAGATAGATGGTGCTTTGACCTGTAATGTTCAATTACTTTCTGGGTCGTTTCAAGAATGGAAAACAAAAAGGAACAGAATACTACAACTTGCGGCTTGGTAAAATGACTGAAAACCTGAATAAATCTACGTAACAGGCTTAAGCAGATGTCGAAAGTACTCAGCCTGCAGAATAGCAGTAACAAAAACACATTATTAACTACGCTTCTTACAGAACTCTAAGGAAATAAGTGTAAATCATTTCGTAACAAGCAACAAGTATAATTCTTACTCTCATGAAAGCATAGTTGAGAGATTAAAGAAAATAGGCCAGCAATTGATCATGTAAACAGTTGAAAAGAATTCACATATTGAAAGAAAATGAAAGTTGGTCAGTGTATGCAACACTAACCTGGCAATCCTGTAAAGGTTGAAAGCATGCAATCACTCTAACTATTATTGTTGGTCTTCCTGCGATCCCATTTTCATGTTTCAATGCCCGAAATCTTGTTTGGCTTGCTCCTTGGCACACCATAACTACACTTGAACCTTGATGGAACTACTCAATCTAAAAGAATACTGGAAGGAAGACTAAACAGATACCCGATTTGCAGAATGTGCACACAACTAAGCCAGATATTAAAATCAGCAATGGAGGAATCTACTTTACTAGAGAGTAAGAAACAAATTGAATAACTGGTGATAGAGAAGAATAATAAAGGCCAAGCTAGATATGATGATCAACAACTGATGAGAGCTACACTGCGAGGATAATATAAAAGAAACTAAAAGGGGTTTGAACTTTGAGACAAACAAGGTTTTGCTTTCTAGCTTCAGATGATCCTATAAATATCAAGAGAAGTGAGAAAAAACTTATTTGATCCCATGGAAAGTTGAATGAAAATTGACAAAAGGATGAAGAACTTAAAGTTCAATGAATGCAGAACAATTTACAGAATAACCCTGCAATATAAGTTCAAGTGCACAACTTTCCGATACACGTCGACTGACAGACTCAACCAAGGCATATTGTTTCTCTTCTCTGTGATATAGAATTATCCAAACTTCTGAATTGATTTTCTCTCGATATTTCACCAATTTCCTGCACATATAGTACATATAACTAAAAGTAAGAGAACAGGAGACTTATCAGACCAATAACATAAAGCACACTAATAACCCAAGAATTAAGAAACCCAACAGAAACAAAGATGACCCACTAAGCATCTAAAGAGGCAGCAAGGGAAAGGAACACAGAAATTAAAGGAAGAAAAGAAACTGTAGACTTTGCAGTTTAATCTTCTTAAACCTTTTTCCTCATTTTAAAATCTGGCAGCTGAGAAAACAAATCCACCAAAACTGATTTTTCATTTTACTAGCAGAGCAGAGGGTCCAAGAGGAATCCAAATACCAAATGAAAAATTATAAACAAAAAAAAAACATAAATTTAAAGCCACAAGGCCGACAACCTGTCGAGAAAAAGCTTAGAAAAATAAAATTTTAAAAAAAACAACTTTTACAGTTGAAGTGCGTAGAACAGAATGAGGGTTTTACTGTTCCCATAGCTCCCAGAAATTCAAAACTTTAAGATCCAACATCCCTATCTCTTTCCTTTTCTTTTCCCTCACTTTTCTCAGGAACCAAACGGATGATATCGACAAAATAAAATTTATGAAAAATAAAATGAAGAAGAAGAAAGCAAACACCAAATTTAAGAACAAAGAGAAGAGCTTTTGGAGAATGAAAACAAGGGATTGAGATCACGGACTTACAGTGCAAATTGAAAAGCTTGGATGGATCTGAAGGCCAAAGCTCACCGCTCAGTCACAGCAAACAGAGAGAGAGAGAGAGAGAGAGAGAGAGAGAGAGAGGGGAAAGTTTTTAACTGTTTGGTAGTTGGAAAGAAGATGTCTAAAGAAGTGAATTTGTTCAGGGAATGCTATGATTATATAGTCATTTATATGACCATTTTGCCCATCCCAGTTGCCAGTCTCTCTCCTCTGTTAGAGTGGCACTGTTACTGTAAAAGGTTCAGATTGACCTGCAGACAACCATTTTTTTATTTTATAATGTATTTCTTTTTGTTTAATGTTTGGCAGTAACATACAGGTCAGAGTCTTCAGAATATTAGATTTGGCTTCGTGTTTCTTAATCAGAGCATGCAATTTTCATATCCATGAATATTCATTAATTTGTACTAGTGCTTTTGCCAATTAGTTTTTTTTTCTTTTTTTTTTAATTATAAACTTAATAAAGATAAAAATAGGATTCATGTTTTGATTTGTTATTATTTTAAATTTGTTTGCTACGAAAAAGTACAAAATTATTATATTATCCTTATTTATTTAATTATTATATAATGGGAGGGCTTTTTTAAGTATTGCACTTGCGACGTGTCAAGCCCAACTTTCCTTTTTTTCTTTTTAGGACCTAACTAGGTGTTCATGCTCTTCCGTTCTTCGCCATCAATCGTAATGAGCTAGAGATGTCCTTGCTATCACATTACAAAAGTAGCATTAGACATCTTGATGTACGCTTAGGCCATCTCCAGTTATAGGAGTAAATGTAGTTTAGGATTAAATATTTAGCTTTTTAAAATATTAATTTTTTAAAGAATAGTGCAGGGCTAAATTTTTCCATATCCAGTCATGCAGACTATATTTTATAGTCATTCATATTTTATTATTTTGAGAAAAATTATAGTACAACACTCATGCATTCCACAACTATGTATTGTTTAATTTAATTAAACTACTATTTAGAGACAATATTCCATGACCAATACATTTCTATAATTTTTTTTAAACAACACTTGAAAAAATTTAAAAGGGTGACCACATTTATTTTTATAAATAATATTATAAAAATAAAAAAAATAAAAAAATAAAAGATGGGTTTCAATGGTCTGACCTTCAATTATCATAACCAGTAATTTTTTATAATTTTTTTACTAATTGAAAACATTGAAAAAGGTGACCACATTTAAAAAATAATAAAATGGTTGGGTTTCAATAGTCTGACCTCCAATGGTCATGACCAATAATTTTTTATAAGTTTTTCTTAAACAACACGAATTGAAACATTTAAAAAGGCCTTTAAAAATATATAGATTACGTCGGCGCTTTTATTGTTGGATGTTGGATATGCATTTGCACGAGATGATTCGTACTCTTACCCGCACTTGATAATTTATCTTCTTCAAAATCACATACATGGGACCCACAAAAAATTTGGCCTAAGCCAAAACTAAGCTAAATGTGGCCCGGTTGGAGGGCTAAAGGGCCAAATGTGGCCCTTCAAATTTGGCCAAAATTTTGTTTAGCCCATGGCCAGAGATGGTCCTACGTCCTAGTTTCCAAGCCTTTAATACCAAGATTTCATTAAAAAAAAATTCTCTTCATTTATAGCAGTCCCGATCTCTTGGACCACAGGAGTCCAAGAGATTTGTGGTCACTCACCGTTGGATGTAAATTCAACGGTTCACTCAATCTTGAACTCCTTTTAAGAAATTTTTTTGAACCATTAGATTAAAGTTTTGAACCATTAGATTAATATCCAACGGTGAGTGACCACAATCTCTTGGACTCCTGCGGTCCAAGAGATCAGGACTGTCATTTATAATCGTAATTGTTTAAGGCCAAAAAGTGTTCCTTCCTCAGTCGTACTCACTAAGTTCATATCTAGTGCATTCACCGACATCAATTGTACCCTCCATTTCTTGTGTACTGGCACACCAGCAATAACACACCGAATGACGTTCAATTTACCTAGAAATACAGCATGTTTCCAAATAAGTTATTTGATTTTAAGGTCATTCATTTTGTATTGAGCCAAGGGCAACAAGGCTGAAGCTCAGGCTTGCCTTGGCCATGCCTCCCTTCAGGTCTAAATATTCTAGCTTTGGCCAACGGGGTCTAACCCTGTGAAAAAATGCTTTGACTTACAGACCAGTAGTCTCAAGTTGGAATCCCTATGGCACCTTAAGTGCGTGCGTGTGTGCGTGCATGCGTGCCTATCTTTGGTAGGCATTTTGGCACATGAGACATAACTGAAGCCCAATTTTTCTGTTTTCTGGACCTAACTAGGTGTTCATGCTCCTCCTTTCTTCACCATCAATTGTAAGGAGCTAGGAGTATCATTACTATCACATCACAAGAGTAGCACAAGACACATTGACATATGCTTACGTCATAGTTTCTTAGCCTTTAATTCCCATATTTAAGTAAAGTTCTCTATTTTTTTAGGGAGGTGATTTTTCCACTCTCTTTTTCTGCACTTACACTCCTTTTTGCTTTTTAATACTTTTTAATCAATTTTATTCTTTCTCTTTCTTATTCTACCCTTACCCTACAATTCCCTTTAATAAGAAGACATGTACAATCACTTACTAATATTATAAAAGAATAAAAATCTGAGACTATTATGCATACCTTGCTCTCTACATATCTAAACTCTTAATGACAGTTTGGTTAGCAGCATTCTTTGTGTCTTCTATCTGTAAAAATGTTAGCCCAAAATTTTATTATCTATATAGACGAGTATGGATATATTTAAATTATCTATATAGACGAGTATGTTAGCCCAATAATTTAAATATATCAGTTTATACCACACAAACTGATAAGAGTCAAAATCAAGAATACAAGACTACACAATCATCTTTAAGACAATGCTAGCACACCATCAACAACAAACTTAAACAAACCTCATAATGCAACGAGTCGACGACCAACAAACTAGAAAACAAAGTATCCAGGATATCAAATTTGCCAAAACACCAATCCTTCTCAGCAAAATCCAAGGACAGGCAAACCACACAAACCTGCAAAAACAAAAGAACAAAAACCACACCAACAAAACAAAGAGGGAGGGGAAGAAAGAAACCCAAGAGAGGGGGAGGGGCGAGTAGAAGGAGGGGAAGGGATGGGATGGGAGGAAAGGAACTGATAGGAGAGGTGAGGGAAGGAAAGGAGAAGGGAAGAGCTAAAGAGAGGCCGCCAACCCCCAAAGAGGGCGGCAGCTAGACGCCTTAGCCTAGGGTTTTAATTCTTTAGTCATTTTAAATACATAAATTTACGTATATACGTAGCACAAAATGAATGAAAAAATAAAAAGGAAAAAGTAGCCGTCACTCCTCAAGTTTATTACAAGAGTGTTAGGTGATGATAAGTATAATAATTCTAATGATAATAGCATAGACATTCCATGTGGCATTCACTTATTATTTATATAATCTACTCATTAGAAACATAATCTTGTGATTGAAAGATTTAGGATTTCTAATTACAACGTAGGATGTCATAAGGCCATATGTGTGCACTATGGAGGAGCCAGCCATCGAGTGCAAGCTCCAATACTTTGCACACTAAATCATAATGCTAATATATGATCCGCATGTATCAATAACCTATGAAACTTGAAAAAAGATAACAAGAAAACTCATAGGCATGGTGCCTTCCCATGTTGCTTATGGGTGGAGGGAACAAGTGTCAAATAACCCAATTGAATATATACATCCAATCATAAGGTCTGCCCTTTTGGTAGCACAAAAATATGCTCCAAAATTATGTAGTTGAGATGCGAATGCTAGAATTCAGGGATTCCTCTAATCTTTTTTAACTAAAGTTTATTGAAACCCCATCACTTTACCACTAATTAGAATTATTATTTCAGAGCACTGCTTCAATTGATTAGGAATTATATGCTTGTGCATTCTTAAGGAATAGTAGTGGTAAGTGGGTCAACAACAACAACTCTCGTATGGTTTTAAATTTGCTTTCCTTTTTTTTGTACTGAAAGATAGAGAAACATGTTTAAATTTGCTGTCACGCACTTGCTTCTCTAATTTTATTTTTCATTACTCAACAAAACAATCATGTCTAAGCTAATGGTTATAGTATCAGCAAACTTTAATTAGAACAGTGATGGAGAGTGGGATTGATCAAGGCATGTAGTTCAAATTATTTCATTTGTGCAGTGAAGTAAGGATACCAACCACATGGTAATTATTGTGGTCAAGATAGGTTTCATTAATAAGAAACAAATCATTACAAACAGGGAATACATAATAGCTCAGTCCAGTACTGTATATTACAACAGAATAAAATTAAGTAAACTGAACCAAGGCCAATATTACCACAAACCTTAACAACCCTACCAAAAAATGTTATAATTAAACACCAGCCGTCGCCCTGATCATTGTCGCCGCCGCCACCAAGTTCATCACCACCGCAACCACAAGAACATGGTTTCATGAAGACACCTGAAAGAACCGACGGGCGAGACCATATGGTAATTATTAAGATATATATATTTTTATTTTTTAAAAATAAAATTAAGGATGAAAGTATATAATATAATAATAATAAGAAAAGTGGCAAAGATAACCACATCAAAGGAAATCAATGAGTAGGTTTGATTGTCTGGCTCGCTGAATCTTCCACCTTCGCCTCTCTTTGGTTCCATTTTTGTATCTGATTCGGGTGAATTTCGTTTAGTCCTTTGTTTGTTTCCTTTTAGCCATTTTTTGGTCTTTCTATAGAATTTCATGTCGACCAAAAAAATAAAAGAGAAATCAATGAGTATCATGTTTGTCATGATGCTTATAATTCCCTCCTTTCCACATAGGGTTATGCTTCCAACAATCATAATTTTGTATTTAGTGGTGTGATTAAGGTAGAATGCAGATGTAAGAAATTTGTAGCTTAAGTGGTTAAAAACAATTTTCCCTGCATCTGAGATTCTACGTTCGAATCTTCCCTATCTTAATATTGCTTGTAACTTTTTAGATAATCTAAATAGGGCCGATATGTGCGAAACTGAAAATGAAACCTTTTTCATATGTCAAAAGAAAAAAAAAACTTAAAAAAGTTCCAAAGATATTCGGAGTACATGACCATTTGGACTTCTTATGGAGGCTAGCTAGTTTTGCTTCAATAATGATGGAATCGGATGCTCAGCCGGCCAAGCATGCCTATATACAGACTTTGCAAAGCACGTTCTCTCGAGAAGGACCAAAATGGTTAATACATACGGTCCATGCATTTGTAATGGGCTGGAAATGGCCCCTCCTCTTCTTTGGTCTAACGATGCTTTTTTTGTGGATGGAAAAATTAGCATAACTTCAAGAAAGAAAAAAGTCTCAGGCATCATTAAAAGGCATTTCCACAAGTTCTATGAGTGCAAATCCTTAAAACCAAAACATAGTATATATTATACCGAGAGTTTAAGGATGCCTTATTTTTTAATGCACTCCCGAGGGCTATCACGATGCAATTCAACGATCAGAACCGTTTATATTTTATCGGCTTATTATCACAAAATATCTTTAAGGTTTACGAAACTATCAGATTGCATCTTTAATATTTTTTTGTGTCACTCGTGGTCTTCAAGATTAATATATGCGATCACAAATGGTCTATGTCATTAGGTTCCGTCAAAAACTCCATTAGTTTGTTGACGTATCATATATATATATATATATCACAAAACATCCCTGAGGTTCACGCACCTATCACAAATGGTCTTTACGAAATTTTTAAAATTTAAAATTCATAAAATTGTGGTTTTCTTTTTAAAATTATTTATAAATGAAAAAACCATTTATAGAAGGATTTTAATTTTGAGGACCATTTATGAACCATAAACCCTTAGTTTTTTCATTTTTAAATTTTATGAATTTTAAAAAAAACTCCATTAGTTTGTTGATGTGACATATATATGGAGCCCACATCTACAATAATATAGTACCACATGTATTTAAAATATAATATATATTTTTAAATAATTTAAAATTCATAAAATTTTAAAATTATGAATTTTAAATTAAAAAATTAAAAAATTTCGCAGGGACCATTTGTGATAGGTGCATGAACCTCAGGGATGTTTTGTGATATATATATATATGCCATATCAACAAACTAACAGAATTTTTGATGGAACCTAATGGCATGGACCATTTGTGATCACACATACTAACCTTGAGGACCACAAATGACACAAAAAAAAATATTAAGGATGCAATCTGATAGTTTCGTAAACCTTAAGGACGTTTTGTGATAATAAGCCTATTTTATCGTTTAATCTTTATCATGTTCAAAATTTCATCTAAAAAAATAAAGGATGAAGGATGAGCAAACCACCACTAAGTAGGTATAAGACTAATAGATTAGTACCAATTAATCTTAAGGAATTTGAGTAGTCTCAAAACTACAAAGTTAACTAAAAAGAATTGTGTCCCAATTGAGTTAGAATACATCCCTTTTTAACGACTCACATACATTTATTGCATGAAATATGATTCATATTGCTCTTGAAATATTCAACATTACTCTTTAAATTCTTGTTTGTAGTTGATTCTCAAGGCCGGTTCATTTAGGCCTCATCATTTGGCCCGCGGACTCATGGGCCAATGGGGGCCCTCTCGGCCCATCGAAAAAAAGTCCGGCCCGATCCGTTATGGGCTTTGAGATGGCCCGACCGTCTTGGGCCGAGCTAGGTTTGGACTTGAGTGTTCGAAGCCCTGCCCGACCCATAGGCCCAACCCGATTAAGCCCAAGAAGCCAGGCCTGGCCCACCCACAAAAGCCTGGCCCGTTAGGCCCCCATACATATATAATTATGTATAAATAAGAGTTTAGGTTTAGGATTATATCACTTAAATCACATATATAATTTGTTTCATTTCATTTACTTTTCTTTACTCATTCCTAGTTTATAATTGGATGATTAACACATTAATTTATGTCAATTATTAATTCAACAATTATACATATATAAAAAAAAATAAGATGAACAATATATCACATCACCAAATATAATCATATCACGAAACATAATCGTACCACCAAATATAATCATGCTTTTCTTGAACACGTCACCAAATATTTGCATATTTATTCATACCATCCTTAAAAAAAATATTTTTTTGATACTTATTATTTTTTAAAATTATTTCTTAAAATATATTACGATCTAATTATGTAATAACCTCAAAAATAATACTTGGTTTTATTATTTTTGTGGAAAATCTTATAAGTTGTGTGACTTTATTGGGTGTTTTATGAATTTGGTTTGATGTGAAAATATTAGAATTAAGTGAGTTTAATCTCAAATTTGGACTAAAATGCCCTTGTGATTAAGTTTATAAATTGTTTAATAAAGTAGGGCCCGTTGAGCTTAGCCCGGCCCGGCCCGATGGGCTTTCTCAAGCTCGGCTCATAGGGCTTTGAATTTTCTTAAAAAACCCGGCCCGATATTTTCTCTCTCCTCTTCAAAGCCCGTCTCGATCTGACTCAAGCCCATTAAATTTGGACCAGGCTAGTCCGACCCGGCCCATTGACAAGTCCTAGGTTGATTGATTTTGGAGATCCTTAAAAGAAATAAAAATGCCTAAACCCTAAAAACATAACCCAAACTTAGCCCAACTTGAACTTTTAGGGTCAGGCCCACCAAGCCCAGCTTAGTGATGAACCCAAGAATGGATAGGAACAATACATTGTAAAGAAATTCATTACAATGTGTATTGGAACTCCAAAAAGATCATCCAACATTTTTTCCCGTATAAAAACATAAGCGGCAAAGTGTACTATGAGGAGTGCTTGATAATAATAGTTCCCTTTAGATGTTAATAAGTTCTTTTTTCTTCTTATGCGTAAGGCTATTGTTGGTATTAACAAAAATATTGAGGATAATACTAATGAGTTTGGTATAAAAGGATGACTACTTTTTCCGGTATAAAAATGATGTTATTTTTGGTATTCCCAAGTTACCTATTAAAAAAAAATACCGTTCCTAACAAATCAAGAGTGAGATTCTGATTTTATGTTTAGTTGTGTAGGCTTCATATAATATATATATATTTTAATACAAGCGATAGTCTAAACTACATGGGGAGTTCGAACTTAAGACCACTGATTTGAAAGTCAAGACCATTTTTTCACTGAACAAGACCTTGTTGGTGCCTCGATATAACTTTTAATTTTCTCCTCGGGCTATTTTTATTCCTTTCAATTTCCATTTCTAGTTAGTAATCTAAACGGACTTTTATTTTTTGAATTTTTCAACGATCCAAACGGTCTATGTTACAAGTGTTCATTCATAGATCATCCTAGCAAAAAAAAATCAAACAAATTGAAAATCAGGCATCTATTTGAGACTAACAAAATCAATGAACACGTTGCTTCAAGAAAGTACTTAAATTTCAATAATATAAATGAATGGTCAAATGATATCGGATTCAAGTAATTTTGTGTAGAGATGATCTTTGAATGAATATCTACAAAATAGATTATTTGGATTAGTGAAATACAATGCGGAGTGGGCCTTACAAGGGTGTCCCTCAAATAAGATTATTTGAGGGATCCCTCAACGGAAACTCTTTGTATATATATGCAGATGAAATGAATGGTGAAATATTCAAAATACAACAAAATATCCTTAGTTTATAAAAATATTAACAAATGAAATATTCATTACATAAGGATAATATAATAAATTAACAAATTTTCATATTTTAAAATGTTAAATTTTAAAGAGACGAGCGGCGGCTCACTACTAGCAATACTGATATTATTGTTAACTTAACCATCTATAAAGCTCAGTAGATTTTAGGTTTTATAACAAAAAGATCGATATTATTAGTAGTGAAACCACTCATTATATCTTGTAATTTATGTAGTTAAGTATCCGATGTGGGACTTTTACATTCTTAAAATAAAAACAAAAACAAAAAAAAACATATGTTCTATTTTCATGGAATACACCTAGATTAATTTTCTCATTTAAATTCTAAAATAAAAGACCAAAATAAAAAATTGAAATTCAAGAATATTGTCTTTAAAAAAAAAAATCAATTAACACACACTTGCGACTATATTAAAGTTCTCAAGTAAAACAAATAATATCGTCCCTAGTCTATATTAAAACTGTAGAGTCCCAGAATGAATCAAATTATAGGTCTACGAGTGGCAACTGACACGTGTATGACTCCCGATTTATATGAAACACACTAAACAAAACTCATTTTTTTTACTAACATGAGCCTCTCTAAGTCAAAAGCGCAGCACAGCACGCCAAGAAAGAAGAAAGGTTTAGTCTCACCCTCTCACTCTCAGGTCAAACCACAACATCTTCCACACACAGTTAATAGAACCCGCGTAAGCACACGCTTTGCAATTAATACCTCCGTATCTATAAATCCACGCTTCTCCTCTTCAACTTTCTCAAAACACACTGCAACCCAACAACACAATCTCTCTCTCTCTCTCTCTCCCTCTCTCTCTCCTGAAGTTGGAAATTGAAAACTCTTGTTTCATTTCATCTTCATTTTTCTAAGTGTAATTCATTATAATCGCAAAATGGGTGTAAAAGGCTTCGTTGAAGGTGGCATAGCTTCCATCATAGCAGGAGCTTCCACGCACCCACTTGACCTCATCAAAGTCCGCATCCAACTTCAAGGCGAATCCCACCTCCCCAACCCTTCAATGCAGCCTGCTTTCCGCCCGGCCCTCGCCTTCACCTCTGCCACCAACTCCATGCCTTCTACATTCTGCGCACCCGCTCCCCAACCACCCCGAGTGGGGCCTGTCTCCCTTGGACTCCGCATTGCGCAGACCGAAGGGGTTGCAGCGCTGTTCTCCGGGGTCTCCGCCACCATCCTCCGCCAAACCCTCTACTCCACCACCCGCATGGGCCTCTATGACATCCTCAAGCGGAAATGGGCTGACCCTGAATCCGGAAACCTCCCGCTCCCGCGCAAGTTAGCCGCTGGACTGGTCGCTGGAGGAGTTGGCGCCGCGGTCGGCAACCCCGCTGACGTGGCAATGGTCCGCATGCAGGCTGACGGGCGCCTCCCGATCCACCAGCGCCGCAACTACAAGAGCGTGATCGACGCAATTCGGGAAATGTCGAAACACGAGGGGATCACTAGCCTGTGGCGCGGCTCATCTCTTACGGTGAACCGCGCCATGATCGTGACGGCATCACAGCTGGCGTCTTACGATCAGATGAAGGAGGTGATATTGGAGAAGGGCATCATGAACGACGGGATTGGGACCCACGTGGTGGCGAGCTTCGGGGCCGGGTTAGTGGCGGCCGTGGCGTCGAACCCGATCGACGTGATCAAGACGAGGGTGATGAATATGAAGGTGGAGGCCGGGGCTACGGCACCGTACTCGGGTGCGTTGGATTGTGCGATGAAGACAGTGAGGGCTGAGGGTCCCATGGCTTTGTATAAGGGCTTCGTTCCTACCATCTCAAGGCAAGGACCTTTTACTGTGGTCTTGTTCGTTACCTTGGAGAAGGTCCGGGAGCTCCTCAAAGATTTTTGATTTTTTTTTTCCTTTTTGTAATTAACATTCATTCATTATTTTCCTACCAGAAAATCATATTTTATTGATAAAAGAAGTATTGCAAGGACTTGTAGTTTAAGTGATTAATAAAATTTATTCATGCACTCAAGATTCTAATTGAGTAAATAAAATCAAGAGGATTAAGCACCCAATTTAACGAATCATCAATCGAAATATCAAACCGGGCAATACAATGACAAATCCCATTACATTCGCAGATCTATTGAGGGATGAGTGCAGCTCAATATGAGACACACCCATTAAATTGCCCAGCTGCTTTGTTGTTTTCTTGGAGCCTAGGGGCAAAGGCTGCAAAATGTTTGATAAAATGTCTCAAGGAAGGCAAAGGAATGGATGAGACTTTGTTTGCATTAGGCCAAACTTTACAGGTTATTTGTAGGCTCCATTATCCTCTGCATCCGAGGCGAGACTCCACAGATTCTTGCCCCCGAGAAGGAAAATTCATGGATCCGTCAATGCCCCATTACACCAACTAAGAACACAAGTAAACCCTTCATCCTCAGTATGAGAACGAAGGTTCTTGACGAGATTAATGATTTTACTCATCCTCTTTTCAAACCAGTGAATTGCTACAAAATGAAGCTTTAGGAGCCTCGGATTTGTTCAAGCATGTTTATCGTAAGCAAAATTAACAAAAGATGGTCTGGCCAACATGAGATCTTATGAACTTCGTTCTATCTGTTCTAGCTGCTGATGCTGTTAATTTGGCTAGACCCAAACTGGTTTTCTGTCTTGTTATTTTTATTGTTGGATTTCGGCCCGTTTCACCTAAAATAGAAAAACGCCATATATAATAGGTAATCATTTCATTAGATGACAGAGAGAAATGAGACAAAGCCATAAAGCCCACGTCGCCTCATTCCTATTTTATTTCCAGTGTTCCCTATTTAATTAAGATCACATAATTAAACAAGCTAAATAGCACATCTAGGGCTTAATTAATACCACCGGGTTCCTAAATAAATAGGGCTAAGGCCAAGAACCAAGTGACTTTTGGTTTAGTGGTATTTATCTTCCTAATGTTAGGTAACATTGCATCAGAACCAATCCTTAAAACGTGTCAAATACGAAAGGTCGCAAGAAATTATTTCTAGGATAACCATGTGGATATATCCACCAAACCAAGTTCTAAAAACAAACAATGTAAAAGGTCACAAAAGATTACACAACAAGATTTTTCGAAAAATAACGTGTCATAATACTAATATAAGCCCATGGAAAAGCAAGTTAATTAGGATAACCATATAGATTTGCAGAGGGTCCGACTCCCTGCCCAAATGCTTACTCCGCACCGAGGACTTCAATCTCAAAAACCAAAGCCGAATTAGGTTGTATCCCCCATGCACCAAATCCGTTAGCACCATAAGCATAATCTGGAGAGCACTGCAAATTCATCAAGAAGGAATATGAGATGTTAATGTGAGATAAAGTGCATTCCAGTTCCAGACTTTCAAAATGCACACCAAATGAAAATAAGAACATGAGACATTCCTAGCTTCTTACATCTTAAATCACTATTTTAGAAACGGCAGATTGCTAGTCGAAATAATAGATTTAAGACACTGGAGTCTGGGACCATTCAGTTTGAAGAGGAATTCATAATTTGGGCATCAGTCAAAGAAATATCAAACATTTTGCAAGGTCGCAAATAACACAATGAGAACCAAGCCTAGAAGTTGTTGGTAAATTTCAGGATGGGGCAAAACATGTTGTCCCATAAAGAAGAAAAGAGGTAAATTAACTCTGTTTCTATAGAAAACAATACAGTACTCTTAGAGGAGTGAAAAAATGTGCGAAGATTCATGAAAACATGACCTAAATATGGGAGTTTATTGCTAATAAATGCAAAGAGATCAATTTCACAATGACAAACAAATACAAACGAGATACTTAAAAGTTTTCCAAATGAGTCATTAGGATCATGTTCAAACGGCCTCCTAATGGCCTTCTAATTGCACCACGAAAATTTTATAATAAGCTTCAGAGTACAGCAAAACTATTTGTTAAATCATAGAGCATAAATCTTCCGGAGCACAGAAGATGAACATTACCCGTAGACGAGCAACTTCTCCCACTTGCATTTGGAGCACACCTTCATCCCATCCTACAAATGGGTTCCAACAAAACAAGTCATATATCAGAGAAAATTTGGAACGAACAAACACACACATATACACACAATCACATATATGTGTACACATACATAAGGAAAAAACATATAGTTACCTTTTATAACAGCACCCTTCCCAATTTGGAAGCTGAAAGGATTCTGCCCAGGGTCCTTCGTACTAAAAAGATCAAAGAAAGAAAAAATTACATATCAAATTTACATAATTCAATTTTGAGAATATATATACAAGCCTGAAAAGACCCATGAAAGCATTAAAAAAAAAAAAATGCTCACCTCCAAAACTTCTGACTCAGATCACCATTTTTTCCTGGGTTAAGGACACAACAGACCATATAATGAAATTCAACTACAATAATTATATTGGGTTGAAAAACATTCAAAGTTCAAGCAATGAAAATAAATAAATAAAGTAAAATTTTGTTTTTATATTTCATAGCTCGATATGTGGCTAAGAAAAACGCAGATTTTAAACAGAAATAGAATGAAGAGCTAACCGTAACCAGTGCAATGAACGGTGACCTTCTGACCGACGGTCGGTTTTGGACCGGTTCCAGCACTCACGACTTCCCTCTCCACTCCCATCTTCTTTTCTCTGTGCTCCTGCTGTTGTTTGCTCACTTTGCTTAGGGTTTTGGTTGTCGAATCAATCGAAGCGTTGATCAAAATAGAGAAATCAATCTAAGATCGTTTTAGTGTCGACCAAAAAAAATCTTAAGTTCTTTTTAGCAGTTTTGTCGTTTGAAAGCCCACTGGGTGTGAACTATTTTAGTGGGCCATGTAATCATGCATTTGGTAGAATTCTAAAGAGTTGACCGATTCTTTTTCATTATTGGCACTAGGAAAAATTCATTATGCACTATTTCCTTATGAAAATTCAAGTAAAAAATGGCAATGTATGACCACTATTTTAGAGTGATAGAACATTTCACTTTTCATTTTTCATTTTTAAAATTATCACTCTACTTAAACCATTAACTTTGCTATCTTCAATTTTTTTTATTTATTGGGTAATGAAAATTTTGTTTCGTTTTTTGTTATTTGTCTTAGGCTTAATTGCTTCAATGCTTCTTGAAGCTATGATCAAATTTCATATTGCTCAATGAAATTAGGGCTCGGCATCTGAAGCCGAAGTACCGATACCGTACACATACCAAATCGTATCGTACCGATTTTATCCCATTTCCTTTGGTTTTAGGCTGCATCCGGTATGATACCGAACTGTGTCAACTTTGTAGGGCACGATAGCGGTACCGAATATTTGATACCGTTTAATCCCGTACCGTACAATAACATAGACTAATTTTTGTACTTCTTTCACTCTCGATCTCTCAGCTTCGAAGAATCTCGATGCCTAGCTCTTTCTCTATCTCTCGATCTCACTCAATCATTCAAGCTCTCTCCAAGCTAAACTCTTCTCATCTCGATCTCTTGACAATATCTCTCGATCTGTCTTAGTCTCACTCTGTCGATCTCTCTTGATCTCTCTTTGTCTCACTCTTTCGATCTCACTTTGTCTCACTTTCTCAATCTCTGTCTCACTCTCTCAATCTCTCGGTCTATCTCTATCTCACTCTCTCGATCTTTCGATCTCTCTCTCTCTCTCTCTCTCTCTCTCTCTCTCTCTCTATCTGGAATCTAGATCAGCCCCAAATCGACAAAGCCTCAAATGGTAAGTTGTTCTTGTTCTGATTTTGTTAATTTATTTTGGGTTGATATGTTTGTTGTCTAAATTTGGATTGTTTGTTTAGGATCTCTCTCTATTTGGATTGTTTGTTCTGAATTTTATTAATTTGTTGGGGTTTACTGTCATGCAGTCTCGATCAAGTAAGCAGTTGTGAAACTCCGTATTTATAAAATTATATATATATATATATTATATTTTAGAAAATTATATATATAATTGCCTTGATATATATTGTACTTTCATAAATATTTTCATTAATAAAAATATACTTTATTTTCGTTGCATGCATGTTATCAATACTTGGTGGCTAAATTTAAAGGATTGTAGTGATCAACTTTGATTGATATTAGTGATAGACATGTCCATTTTTTATAGCCAAGCAAGGAGCACTATCACCTTGTGAGTTGTCATATGAATATCTTGAGTTTGATTAGCTTTGAACACCTCCTACTATAATTTCTTATAGCTGGTAGCATTATAGTCATATGCACATGCCAATTGACACCACCTACTTGATATGCCGCTATCTCATCTTTAGCCGACTCTTATTGTACTATAAATAGGAATCTACAATTACAAACTCTTATTGTACTATAAATAGGAATCTACAATTACAAATGGTTTACTACATCTAGAGAAAGGCATGCATAGCTTGCATGAGAAACGAGAGACAAATAGTGGTAGAGAGAAAAAGAAAGAGAGAGTGGTAATAATATTCTTGGAGGAGTTAGAGGTCGGAACTTTTGTTTTCTTAACTTGGAGCTAGCTTTGGATGACAGGACCCGACCCAATTTTCGCTTTGAAATTCGAGCCAAGTCCTGTGCGTGTCCGACACCTGGTGAATGTCAGGCACAAAAGACCTTTTTACCCTTTTCGTTTCAAAATTCTTTTAAAATGTCCCTTAGACTTCTGCCGAAAATTCGGCAGAGTTTCCCCTGAATTTTGACCAAACCCAAAGTTTTTCACCTGTTAAACAATCAATTAAATCCACACCAACTGCCAGAATATCTCAAATAACAGATCTCAACTCCAGTTTTTCAGTTTCAACTAGATATCAGAGCATTTTCTAAAGTTTACAGAGTTCCAAGGGCTTTTCTACAAAACTCTACCTGATTTGATGGCGCGGAAGCTAGGAATGGCCCGGTGGTGGATCCTGCGCACTTCTACGGCCTGGGGGCGAAAAACATGTTGAAAATGTGAGTGGACAAAAAGAATGTTCTCAAACTAGTTTATAAACATAATAACCCCCGTAGTCAAAATAATTATGTATGTAAATCTAAAGTTCATCGGCAATCAAATATATAAAGCATGTAAATCAACAGGTATACGTATATGTATATATATAGATAATAAACGGCACGAATGTTAAGAAGACTGATATAAAATTTTCTGAAAACAATAATTTCATAAAACACTGAAATTCCTTTAAAAGTACCACCTAGAAGTACCCCTGTAAGTCCGTCAATTCCCCTGGCAGGTCTCGGGCGCCACGCAGTCTACCCGAGCCGCAAACTGGCGAAATCAGGGGACTATGATCAGCCTGATCTGCCGGCAGGTCTCGATGACACCAAGTCGACTCGAGCCGCTCTGGCAAGATACATGGGACCGTAATCAGCCTGATCCGAAATCCTGGCAGGTCTCGGGGACACAGAGTCAGCCGAGCCGCAATCCTGGCAGGTCTCGGGGACACCAAGTCTGCCGAGCCGCAAAATCCTGGCACTCACGGTCCGAGCGTCCCCGAAACTCGTGAGGCAAAGTCAAGTGCACTGACGTAACTGAAATCAGACTGGATGTCCGTAGACATCGGTCCGACTGTGGGTAATCACCAAAGATAAATGGGTACACGGTGGTTTTAAAATAAACTATTTTAAGAAAAATCTAATAACTCACTGCATCTCGGTAAATCTGAAGCTTTGCTGCTATCTCCTCTGGTAAAGTTCTCAAACTCTGCTTTTTATATTACTAGAGCTTCAGAAATTAAGCATCACGTAGATCAAAGTACTAAACCGTACAAATCATGCTTAAAGGAAACAGTTCATAAAACTTATCCAAATAAACTCATTTATAAAAGCTTATTTATATAAAATCAATATAAAATTATTTAAGTAAACTTGTTTATATAAATCATTTATATAAAATCATTCATGAAAGAAAGTCCACTCACTGATGGTCCGAGCTAACTGGACCCTTTGAAGGTCCCTCCTGCGGGTCGCTTGGACCTCTGGTGCCTGATTAACCATGAATAGTAAATCAATAAACTACTGAATAAAAAGAATTTAAATTAAACACCCTGCCCCCGGCTCCTAGAAGTACGTGCACTCGTTTCAAGTTACTCCTATGTCTACATTAGCTTTTTAGGCTCTTAGATCAGTTTTGGAAGACCCGATGCTTAACTAAGCGATAAACCACCAGACCAGCCGATCCGGGACCCCGTGGGTCCACGGTCTCCGATGGCCAATCTGGGCTTCTCTAAAGGTTCCTCATAAAGAAGGAACCATGTTCCGCGAATTCGGTCTGAAACGGACGGTCGGATTGGCCAGAATCGCGTTATCGCTTAAAATCGAAACCCTAGCCCCAGGGTTCGCGATTTCGGAGTATCCGGGACTCCGATTCACAATCCGTCGAATCCTACACGATCCTGAAATCATGTAGACCGACATATCCAAAATTCAGTGCGATCCGACGATTAGACGACATTGCACCCAAGGATCGTGCGATATGGAAAATCCGTTCGGGGCTCAAACGGACTCCGAATCGAGATCCGCGAAATCCTACGCGCTCGTGACTACACGAGGATCTCAAAACTGCCCAGAGTTACTCCACCACCCTTGCCCACGCGCCGCCACACGCGCGGGCAGATTGGGTGTCCAAAGCGATTATGGGTTGCCGGAAAAAAACTCGGAACCAAGACTCCAAACTCCTATCCTAGGTAAAACACCCCATTTGGAGTCACTTTTGTTCTTGGACATACCCCAAAAAGTGGCCGAAAATGGCCGATCACGGCGGCCGAAGTTCGACCAATTTTCAAGTTGAAAATCGAGTGATCTAGAGGTGAAATCGATCAAAACCCAGCCAACCATCAGTTAGAGCACGAAAAATAGCTGAGAATCCATACCTTACTCGAACGATTTGGTTGAGAAACGAAGGAGAACGAAGGAGATGAAGTTCGGGTGAAAACCGCCGATTCTTGTCCAGTTTCCGGCGAGCTCCGGCCGGTGCAGGTGCGGCGACGGGTCGGGGCGTGACGGCGGCGACAAGACGAAGCTGGTGGTACCAACATCGGAGATCGGCGTGCCCTGTGGTGGCGACGGGAGGCGCTGGAAGGGAGGAGGGCGCACGGCTTGCGCGCGACGGGAGGAGAGAGAAATGAGGAGAGAGAAGGGAGAAAGAGATAAAAAAATCTGACTTTTGTCCAAATTACCATTTTGCCCTTCGCGGTATTTTGACCGTATTTTCTTCGTTACAACTCCGATTCGAGTCTACTCCGTGTCTACGGACTCGTTTCGCCTTACTCTACGCAACAGCATAAGCGGAATTGCCAAATTCTTTCCCGATCAAAAAGTCAACTTTTTCTCTATTAAAAAATGCGAGGGCAAAATTGTCTTTTTGCTAGAAGATATTAATCCTACTTTTTAGATATTATATTTCTTTTTAGACATTTTATTTTGGGTTATTACATTGGAAATGAGGTTGGGGTTTCTTGAGGGCCTTTTACGGAGATTGATTGAATTAAATTTCGTGAGCACTATATTATGCGTGATATGATTATATGTACATTGGTGATGTTTAAATGTTACATTATTGTGAGATACATGGAAGGCATAATTATATCATGTCATGGATATTTGGTTGGAGTTATTGGGTGGAGAAGATAATAATGGAAAAGAGGGTAATGGATATAGTCTTTTGTGTAGTTGAGTCTAACTCTTGGCAGGTACCAGGTCTCAGGGATCCCACAGTGCACATGGTTTTTATTAGGTGATTTGGGACTGGCGAAAAGGAGTTAGACAAGATGACTAACAAAAGGGGAATTATGGGATGACTGAAATCGGTGTTAGTTCATATAAATTTCGGGACCAAGTGGTATAAGCATGGTATGGGACGTGCAGGTCTGCATGTCCAGTTATACGAATTAACGGGAGTAGATGAAGAGCATTCATGCATTATAATTAATAATGTGATATTTGGCTGCGTGATTATTTGTCATTTAATTTAGTTATATCAATCTACTGTAGTAAGGTCTCATATCCCTATTGAGCTGTGGTTGCTTACTCCTCACCTTATTTAATTTTTCAGATGAATTAGTGGGCAAGAAAAGGAATAAACCAGTTGAGGCTGAATTAGATGAGAGTGATCGAGCTTTATTTATTGTAAAGTTGTAAGATTTTGGATCTATTTTTATAAAAGAAGTTTATTTTAAACCCATGTCTTGGCTTCTTTTTATTTTATTTTATTTTATTTTATTTTCTCAAGCGCCGGGTGCGGGGTTTCTGCCGACCCCTGGGTCCGGGGCGTGACAGCAGTAGCATCAAGAGCACATTGGGCTTGCTGCTTCGTCAACAGCAACATCACCAGCACCACTATAAATGCCACACCATGTGCAGTTGGAAGGCCAACCCTTCTGAAGCTCTTGTGCCAGAGCCAGTGCAAGCCCAAGCTGTTAAGAGTGAAGATACAGAAATGGTTAGTGAAATGAACTCAAATAGCAAAGCTAGAGGTAATAAGAGAAGTTTGGTTTTGGGATCATTTTACACCCTATGATCATAAGAAAACTGTCAAAAGAAAGGATGATGCCACAAGGAAGATGATAGATGTAGAAGTTGTGAATAAAAGAGCTAAATGCAGATATTGTACTGTCTAAACTTGGTCTAGGAGATAATGCATGTGAAAGTGGGAAAAATGGGACTTAGGAATGATAAGCCACATTAGAAAAGACTGCAAATACTACCCACCTAACCAAGATAAAACACAAAAGATCATTGCTGGTGATAAGGGTCAGGGTAACAAAATGGTTGCTAGGGGGTTTGTGCAGAGTGATGTTATGGATGCATGTGAAAGAAATGACTGTCATTGATGAGATGCCATTTTCTTTTGTAGAAAAGAAAGGTTTTAGGAGGTTTTGTAGTGTTGCTTGCTCAATATTTGAAGTGCTTAGTCGGAGAAAAATAGTGAAGCAATTTTTTTAAATGTATGATGCACAAAAAGAACAGCTGAAGAAGGATTTAAGTGCACATAGGATCAACCTCAAGATTGACACTTGGACAAGTGTCCAAAACACCAATTACATGGTGCTCACTGCTCACTTTATAGATTGTGATTGGAAGATGCACAAAAAGGTTTTAAACTTTTGTGTTATTCCTAATCACCAAGGCAACACCATAGGAAACCTCATTGAGAGTTGTTTGTTACAGTGGGGTATAAAGAAGGTTTTAACCATCAATGCGGACAATGCCTCTGCAAATAAAGTGAAAATTGACTGGGTTAGATATAAGATGAATAAATGGAACAATTCACAAGCTGTTTTGGGTGGGAAGTACTTATATGTGAGATGTTGTGCTCACATCACTAATTCAATTGTGTCTAGTGGGTTGAGGAAGCTGCAAAAATCTGTTTTTGCAATTAGGAATGCTGTGAGGTATGTGAGGTCATCTCCATATAGATTATATTATTTTAAAACCTCTGTTGAGAAGGAGAAACGGACATGCAAAGGTATTGTATGCATGGATGTCCCCACAAGATGGAATTCAACATACATAATGTTGAATGCAGCCTTGAAGTTTAAGAAGGCTTTTACTAGAATGGCAAAGGATTTGAACAACATGGCTTATTTCAAAGAACCAGATGAAGAGTTGATAACGATGATGTAGTTCAGACTAATAGTAGGCAGTCTCGTTGGACCACTAACTGATGTTGATTGGGACAATGTAGCAGTGTTTGTGAGGTTTTTGAAGGTGTTTTATGAGATGACCTTAAAGGTGAGTGCATCTTTGCCCCCCACAGTTCATAAAATATTTCATGCAGTTATAGCCATGGAAAAGGAGATTGACAAGTTGTTTGTGACACCTGAAATTTCCATTGGTTCAAATGCATAGAAAGTGTAAAATGACATGGCTGGAGTTATGAGAACAAAATACAATAAGTACTTTTATCAAATATCAGGATTTGAACATATTGGTGTTGATTGCACTTGTTTTGGATCCAAGGTTCAAGTTGAGGCATATCACCCATCTCTTTAAAAAGGAAAAATTTGATGGGGATGATGTGCAAATGAAGACAAGAGAAGTGAAATGAGTGTTAATAGCCTTTATTATGAGTATGTAGCAAAGGTAGATGGTGGCATTCACATGAGACAGAATTCTACCACCGAAAATGTAGGATCTGCAAGTGGTAGTAATAATATCGTTGAAGAAAGTGTTGCTGGTGATGATTTTTTTGGATGATTGGATTAGGGAGGTAGGAGAGAGTGATGAGGCTGTAGTGTCACATGAAGTTGATTCTTACTTGGCTGATCCTTTGGCTTTAGTTTTCAAAGATATATTTTTTCACATATTGATGTGGTGGAAACTCATTGGGCCCAAGTATCCTGTCTTAGCAGCAATTGCCCATAGATGTCCTTTCAATTCAAACTTCCACAGTGGCATCTGAGAGTTGTTTTAGCACTGGTGATAGAGTCATAGATGCATTTGGGAGTTCATTAACTCTTAGATCAGTGGAAGCTTTGATTTCATGCAAAATTGGTTGAGAGGGGATGAAATTTCAAGCTTGGAAGATACACATTTGATTGAAGAATTTGAATTTTTTGAAACTATTAAATCAGGTAAATTATTTTAAATATTGTTTGTAATTTGTATTAGTTTGCATTGAATTCTAAAAGTTGTTTATGTAATTTGTAGAACAAGCAAATGATGGGGCTATTTGAATTGAAACCTCGAGCTGCAAATTTATTTGTGTTTGTAACTTTGTAAGCCATAATGTATTGAACTGCATAATTTTAACCATTTGAGTTTATAAGCCATAAAGCATTGAATTGCATACGTTTATGTTTATCACTTCATTTCATGAATTTCTTAAGATCTATTGATCATAATTACATAAGTTATGTTGATATGAATTGATGAATACGAGCAGGTATTTGATGAATTTGCTGAATTGTTGAATTTGTTTAATTGCTGGATTATGTTTCTGTTTTGTCATTTAGTACCGAAATGGTACTATTAGCAGAACCGATCGGCTGCGGTATAGTTTGATATCAACTTCTGCAAATGCCAATCCCATACTGTATCATACTGGTTGCAATTTTTGATACTAGTATCGAGAAGTAGTCCATACTGTACCATACTGTATCATGCTCAGGCCTAAATGAAATTCAAAGTAACCTACCTTGCACCCTTTACAGATGTTTTGTGTCTCACCTTACACATCGTGGTTAAGTTGATAAAAAAATTCATTAAAACACAAACGTGGCATTAGTGAGACCCATTTGTTAAAATATATGACATGTAAGTGTTGCATGCACAATTTTTTTAAATAATGGTTTAAAACATCAGACAAACAATGAAAATAAAAATTATTTTGGAATTCTTTATTGTTTAAAACAAACAATTAAAAAGTTCATCAATCACATGATTCCTACCAGAAATCACCCATTCCTCTCCTCCTCCTCCTCCTCCTTCGGCGAAAACCCAACAGACATCACCACTACCCTCACACTAAAGCAATTCTAGTAACAAGCATCATTCTTGCTCCAATCTGCAACCACCCCACCTCCCATTCCAACCACAAAATTGATTATCCTACTCAACCTCAGCCCCCACCCTTTCTTTCTTAGCATCTCCACTCATCTATTCCTCCACACAAAGGTATCACACTATGAATGACTTGCCATCATCAAGGTTTTTCCCCAAAATAGGGACTTGTCTTATCTACAAAGTACATCATTGCAATCTTTCTTAATTTGTAAGGGTCCTTGGGATAAGTTTGCAGTGATCGCTCTTAAAAAAAGGATAAATATGGGGACCTCCACTCTTCTACAAATGAGATTATGAATGCTTCCTCCGTTGAGAGCACCATGGAACACTTAGGACAGTTGGCTTGAACCTTTGTAGCTTGCTTCTGCATCTCTGGCCAATAGTAGTCTTTGCGTTGTAGGCAACCCCATGACAAAAGCTTCATATTTGGCTACATTATTTGTGCAATAGAAGTTCAATTTGAATGAAAGAGTCTTGGCCTGTCCTTTGGGATTAATGACAACTACTCATGCTCCTCTTCTGTTAGTAGTAGAAGAGCCATCAAAGTATAGAGTCCAAGGTTCCTCGTTTGTAGTAGTTCCTGCCATCTTCATTAACTCTCCTATAACTATTAGTAGTATGCACTTAAAAGCTAACTAATATGATAATTAATGTTAAGGACATCTTTTGTAATAACTTATTAAGTTATTCGTGGGTAAGGCCAGTTGTTTTCAACCATGATATTTGGTATATTATCATAACAGTAAAACAATTATAGTCCTAGGAAATATAAGTGGACATGAGAACTATGTAATGAGATTGCATGCATCGAGACTTATCATGATCCTAATCCTAAACATATTCCTGGTCATAGGAGTATCAATTGGGCGTTGATATTCTGTCAAGACTAGTACACATAGTATCTTCTCTCTATGTAGAAAATGATGAGGTCTCAAGTCATTAAGTGTATCGACACCAAGATATGTGTGTAGGTGCTTGCAGGAGAACAAGTACACTGAAGCGGTCTAATATATGAGTTCTAGAATGGAAGTCTTTACTCACATGTCAAACTAGAACTCATAGATTGCAATAGTGCAAACTAATCCTTGGACCTAAGACATCATAGATGTCTTGTGGCTATGTTGTTAGGCCATCCCAATGGTTGGGGCTCTAAAAAAGGTTGATAAAACCTAGGGCTGTCTTTCGGCCGGATCGGATCAGAAACAACAATTCCAATTCCAATCCAATATCTTTCGGAATTCAATATAGAGTTCCGATTCCGATTCCGAAAAAGTTTGGAAATTTTCGGAAGATTCCGATTCCGAAGCCCTTAACTGACAAAAAAAATTTAAGAGATTTAAATGCCCAAACTAGCATTTTGTAAAAATCTCAACTAAACTTTAATCAAGAAAACCCAGCTTAGGGGTTTAACAACTAGTCCAACAGGAACTTTACAGGCCCAAATAGGTTGTACTTTTAAGTCCCTACACAAAATGACTGAGTTTGAAGATATTTATAAAGGACTAAACACCTGAAGTTTATTCTTGCAGTCGATATGGGACTCCAAGAAGAAATGGGAGTGCAACTTCTCTCTCCACTCTTTTCTTGATTTCTACTTGGTTACTCATCCATCACTTCTCCTCTCTCTTCCGTTTCTTCCTTTCTAATCCATGAATGCCAACCTTCATTTTCTTTCTTACTTAAAACTCTTCAGATATGGAACAATATGTACGGATCCCGTTAGGAAAAAAACAAAAACACTTCTCCAACCAAAAAAGAAATCATTCTTCAATTCTTTATCTCTACTGTTTCTTCTCTTGCATTTTTATTTTTCTGGGTTTGCACTAAATCATTTATCCGATGTATATGTTCTCCATTGAATCCTCATTGGAGCTCTCTTCCCTTGTTGCAATACCCCACACCATCCAGATTTTTTCTTTATCATTTATTTTTCTGTTTCTGCACAAATTCATTACTTTTTTGGTATTGAGATGGAATGAAAACCTTTAATTAAGAAAGAAATAAAATCAAAGAATGAGTTTTAAAAATTTAGAAATGTTTCCTTCTTTTTTTCGTCACTTCAATTCAATGTAGGATTGGAAAAAAAACGCAGATGATTTTTTTTTAAAGTTATAATTGCCTTGGACCTCCTCTTTCTGATTATCCTTGGAACCTATTATAATTGCCCAAGGCATAGCTTATTTTGAAAGTTATAGCATGTTTGAATTCACCTTATATATATATATATAACAATCTATTATTTTATATACAACAATCTATATAGTATATTGATTATTAATCAAAGTAATTTGTCCTACATATTATATATTTATATTTTGTTCATGTGAATCAAATTTTTTTGATTCCATGCTAAAGATGGATTCACATTCATCAATTGATGCTCAAGACTTAAGTTATAGCCGAGTGACTATCACATTGGTTTTAGATTCTAGTGGGTCATGAACATGTATAAAGAGTGTTAGACGTTAATCATGCTCTAGACAATTGTAATACTACAATTTTCAGGTTGGAATACTACAATTGTTAAAGCTCCAATTAATATACGCACATTATATGTGGTGTTTCATGTATAAAATGATTTTATAATTAAAAGTTTAATTGAAGATAGTTTATAATTTTAAAAATACATACATAAATATAAAATGCAATAGTATAATACTTCCTACATTTACCATATATGTACATAGTACTTATGGATATAACAAGCACACATATGCACCTTTTTGTTATATTAAATCAAGCATATTTGCCAAAGATATATATTGTCTTAAAGTTACATACTACTATGTTTAGTTTTTTTTTTTTTTTTTTTGTCAAGCCTATATTTAGTATGTACAAATATTTGTATGTGGGTACTAAAACTTAACAAATAAGAAATGAAACATATATAAGACCTATAAACTAAAAATAATGCAATTATACTTAGAAACTCGGAATTTTTCGGAAAAAAATTGGAAAAATCGGATCGGAATGGATTCGGAGAACTTCGGAATTTTTCGGATCGGAATTTCGGAATGTTCGGCATTTATCGGAATTTTCGGATTTCGGCATTTTCGGATATCGGATTTATCGGAGTCGGATTTTTTTGGAAAAAATCGGACTGGAATCGGTCGTAATCGGATTTTTCAATCCAACTTACACCCCTAATAAAACCCCATTTAGAGCTCCGATGGAATCTTTAGGGCTCTAAAGGCATCTCTCCCACAATGGGAGGCCCTATATTCATGGCGGGCTCTATATATTTTTTTTATGATGTAATTTGATTTACGTAGTTTTTTTTTTGGTTTGTGGTTAATTATTTGACTTTAATGTTTGTTCATGTTATTATTATTATTATTATTATTATTATTATTATTTATTTTTTTTTTTTGTGTGTGAACATTTCAACAACAAAAAATTCAAAATTTGGACACGATTGGAAATCAACATTTTATTTCATAGATACGATACAAGAACATGGTTAAATTAAGACAAGATGCACAACATTTATTTGGTGGTCCTCCAAAGTTGAATATGGGTCCATTGCATTATAGCTTTCCACCCCTCTCTTATCTACATTGTCATATAATAATTGTGGTAGCATGGTGATAGCTGGATATGGGTCCCCTTCGTTATGGCCTTCCATACTTATGCCATTTACATTTGTCAGATAATAATGGTGGTAAATGGATATGGGTCCCATTTGTTGTGGCTTCAGATAAAAAATCTTATCTCTTCATATTACATCTTACAATAACATAAAAAATCTTATCTCTTCATATTACATCTTACAATAACCATTGGATCCAATTACCTCATATGAATCTCATCCGTATATTTGTTATCTCTTAAACCATCATATCCTCTATAAATGAACAACCACCTCATTTTCATAACACACCATCTCCCAACTCTTGTATTCTCAGTATTCATTCATCTACCACCGTACTAGAATGGATAACAATGGATATGATAGCTCTTCTAGTGATGAGACAGGTGCCAACATAATGTTTTAGGAAATGTTCGAAAGCTACCCAAGGAAAAAAGCAGCTAAGAAGAAAGAGAAGGCCTCGATGGTTGTCTATGGGGGTACATTGTCACGACGACATATTATACCAAGAGATCGAGTAAGTGCCTATAAAAAGCTTTTTCAAAATTACTTCTCTAACCATCCATTGTATCTCCCGTTAGATTTTTGTAATAGGTTTCGCATGAGGCGTGAGTTGTTTAATTGAATAATGGAACAAACTGTCCCTTCCGACGATCACTTCAAACAAAAACTTGATGCCACTGGAAAGCTTGGTTTCTCACCACAAGTGAAGATGATAGCCGCCTTGCATATGCTTGATATGGTACATCAGCTGACCTCAATGATGATTACTTGAAGATAGCAGAGACCACATTATTTGAAGCTTGTAAGAGATTTTGTCATGCAATCAACAACTTATATGGAGCTGAATATCTTCGTAAACCAACGAGGGCGGACATACAAAAATGCTCCAAAAAGCTGAGGAACGGGGGATTCCTAGCATGTTAGGAAGCATTGACTACATGCATTGGAAGTGGAAAAACTGCCCAATGTCACAATGTGGGGCATACACAGGCCACCATGGTTGTCCAACCATAATCCTTGAAGCGGTTGCTTCTTACAACACATGGATTTGGCACGCCAACTTTGGAATGCCGGGAGTATTTAATAACCTCAACGTACTATACAAGTCACCCCTTTTGATGATGTCATTCAAGGACGTGCTTCGCGGGTCCGATATTATCTGAATGAAAAATAATACAAGCAATGGTACTATCTTGCAGACGGAATGTATCCAAGTGGAACACAATTGTCCAGTCATTTTTGGATCCTCAAGGACGACGACATCAATTATTCTCTAAGATGCAAGAGGCGTATTGTAAGGATGTGGAGAGAGCTTTTGGAATTCTTCAAGGTCGTTTTGTAGTTGTCTCGAGGCCTGCCTGCCAATGGTACCGAGATGACATTTGGGAGGTACTGAAGACTTGCGTAATTATTCATAATATGATTATTGAAGATGAGTGTGACCAAGACTACATAACTCATGTAGAGGACACACCATATCATGTGGAGGAGGCTTTGGTGCCGCATGAACGTGGATCATGCAATATATAAATAGAATATATTAATTGAAACATAATAAATGATCCAACCTCCGATCTGATATCATTCAACACTTGTGTGAGCAATATGAAACATAACTTTAATTGTTGTCTTTTTAAATTTAGTGTTGTGTACTTAGCATTCAATAACTAAATTGCAATGTCCTTGCAATTTAGAGTTGTGTATTTAGAATTCAATAACTAAACTGCAATGTCCTTGAATTCAATCATTTCACTAAGTTAAACAAACCAGAATATTTTTAAAATAATAAAACAAAGTACAACGGAATTTAAATAAAACAAACTACAGCATTCTTTAAATTAAACAAACTACTAAACTATTCTAGAAATCATCATTTTCTGGGGGTTGGGGACGATAGACTTCATCCTCAAAGTTTAGCGAATGGGAAGAACTCTTCGCGATAATATTAGTTTGTTTCTGTTGGACCCATCGCCTTCTCGCTGAAGTTTGGATTGTGGTAGGTTTCCTTAAACATAACCGTCAACTCTTTGTTCTCAATCATATAATCTTTGTAAGACCTCATAATATCTTTGAGCTCTTTATTATCTTGAGATGACTCTTCCACAACAGCCTTTCTTTTAGCTCCTTAGCGTTTTTGTGTCACATAGGCCTTCACCGTGGGTTTGAAGTTTGTGGGAGTGCTTGAGTTTCTGGAACGGTTTCATACGGTGAATCATCATCTACATAAATGGATTCACTCATTGGAGAATCGTTCACAAAGGGGGTGGATTGGAACCCTTCAAAGGGTTGCCACTTATGAGCATATTGGACAATATTCTAATAGTGGTCAAAGAGGAATGCTTTTTTGGTCCTCTCGAAAAAAAGTCATTTTGCATCAATAATCTACACATATTATATGCAAGAATTTAAAATAGTTGACAAAATATTAAGTTGGCAAAATAAATTAATAAATTATAAAACTCACATTGTCCATTTCAATTTGGCCACTCTTGTTTAATCTTGCCACTTGAGTAAGACACTAGGAGAATTTGTTGCACATTTGAGAGATGTTCGTCCAATGCGATTTCAAGCTTTTTGATGACCTAACTTCCTGGGCATCGAGATGAAATTGTATGAATTGATCTCTTATCCGATTCTACATCGTTCCATTTGATTAACAATTCCCGATAATTAGATCTTCACTAATGATTATCTAAGCTTGGCATAGAGCAACATCTTCATCAATGAAGTAATTTGCACCTTTTTGCTTAGAACCTTCAGCCATTGGTAGAAAAGAGATTAACAAAAACTTAAATAATTTTGTGAGTGAACAAATTTGACTAATTGATCAAGAGTGATAAAGGTTGTGATGTGTAAAAATTATGAAAGATATGGTGGATATTTATAGGAAGAATTGAGTTGCAAATTTATTTAATATATATATATATACAGTCCTGATCTCTTAGACTACAGGGGTCCAAGAGATTTGTGGTCACTCACCGTTGGATGTAAATTCAACGGTTCACTCACTCTTGCACTCCTTTTAAGAAACTTTTTTGAACTTTTAGATTAATATCCAACGGTGGGTGACCACAATCTCTTGGACTCCTGTGGTCCAAGAGATCGGGACTGTATATATATAGCCATTTATAGCTGTTGGTCTCACTTGTAGTCATTTATAGCTGTTTATAGCCGTTGGTTCCACAACTTTTGAAAAAGTGGGTCAGCATGGTGGCAAGCATGTTGTCGACAGAAGGAAAAAAAAAAAAGCAAGTATGGCTTTCCACAGCCGCAAGGCAAGTGAGAGACAAAGTATATGGGCTACAACTTTTCTCCTTGCGGGACCCATTAAGTTTCAAGGGTTTCAACCAAGCATATAGATTTAGCTAGTGCTCCGGTTGGGCTTCAAGTTTTAGAGCCTTGAATTTGCACCATTGGGGATGCTTTTTAAGGAAAATTTCTATTTATGGGAGCCTTATGGTGGTTGAGCCCTAAATAGAGCCCCCATTGGGGATGACCTTAGTCTTTGAGGGCACTATATAGTTGTGTTGATGAATACATGACCTAAAGATATTTATCAGAAATCTCAATAAAGTCATGGATACATGAATGTACAACAAGGAACCTGTACTTATAGTAAGGAGAGAGAATACTCCAAGAATATGATTGATCAAATCTGTGCACAGAGTTGGGGATAAGATTTGAAAAAATAAATTTTCAAATCTTTTCAGGATAATCATATAAAAGAATAATTCACGTTAGGATATTCAACATTAGATTCCATTATCAAGTAATGTGAATAAGGAGTATTGTATAGGAGAACGATTCAATTGTGCGGTCATTCCAATTTGAATAGGTTCTTTCCTACATCCTATTTAGCTCAAATAACCATGACATGCTGCTAGGCGTCAACCATGATTTGTGGAAGTCCTAAAAGGTTCAAACATATTTGAACTTCACTAATAGGAAGAATTAAATAGTGATACTTAATTCACAAATTAACTCAGAGAAGTTGAGCCTACCCACTGCCTTGCTAAAAGGAACCTACGGATCACACACCGAGAAATGAGATTAGAGGTACAAATGAAGCAAAAAGAAATTAGGAGTCAAAAGTCAAAGGTCAAAGTCAACATTCAAGTCAAAGTCAACATATTTGACTGGAGCAATTAACCAAGTCAAATTAGTAAGACCATAATAGTAGTTTAAAAGTTAAATTATATTTCATAATTAAAAGTTGATTATGAAATTAACTTTGACATGAATAATTAGGTTGGGCTTTTAAATATGATTTAAAAGAAGAATGACAAAACTTGTGCGCATCTCCATTTGGATCTTGTGGACAACCTTCTTCTATTAAACCATGCATATCATCGTCTTGCTCCATACTGGCCACATCATGTCCATCATTGTCATTGTCACTTTCATCACTTTCATCACTATCCTCATCCTCACCCTCACCATGCAAATACCATGTAGTATAATTTAGTTTAATTCCGTTATAAAGAAGATGCTTGTGTACCTCATACCTTAGATGTCTATATCTATTACTGCATTTAGAGCAAGGACAAAAGATATTAGAATCATCCGGCTTAACATGGTTGTATGCATAATTGAGAAAACTTTCAACTCTTGCAAAATAATCTTCTGACGACCTTCCAGATTGCATCCAAGATTTATCAATAGGCATTTCTCTGAATAAATAAGTTCTAGTTAATATTAATAGAATAAATGACCAAAAATTCAGATATTAAAACTATATCAAAAACATCAAAATCAAAGCCACATTTATTATTGTATCACTATACTAGAGAACTGGCATGTAAAAAAGCAGAGGCATGTAATTCTTTAAAATCACGAAGCAGCCGAACATATGTAGGCACCAGGTCAGACCTAAAGTATGGCAACATCACAACAATCATCAATTAGAACTCAAGTGACAAATTCACAAACTATCACTAAGATATTGGCTCACATCAAAATTACGTCAGATGAAAAATTATAAAACTAATATAATTTATAGCTTACTCTCCAAATATTATTGCACAATCAAGCAATTAGGCCCACCCAAAGGGCCAAAAGCAGCACTGCAAATGGTCCCTAGTTTTTATGCATTTCCATATGTTGTATATGTGTGTTATACAAGTTACTCATGTTTTTTTTAATTTATGCAAAAGTTAGGAAGGGAGAAGAGAACAGTCTTTGATTTACTTGCAAGTCATAAGTGTACATATTCACATATCAACAATTTGTACTCTACTGCCCATCATGCATATAAAAGAAGAGTAAAAAAAACCATACCCATCTCTCTCTCTCTCTCTCTCCCCTCGACCAGCTTCTGCTTTTTGCTGAGGAAACTAAAAATTATGCAGCCAGTAGATTCAGTTATAAATTACAATACCCAACTAATACAACATTCAAAATAAGAGCCCAGCCACACCAAAAATAAAAATGATTACCTTAGCTTCTGGACCTACAGCTTCACACAGCTCATATAATTGATTTGCAACCATATAACGAACGCGCCAAGACTTATCCTGGTCAAAAGAACCAAGTTTACACGTATATTGGCAAGAGCACATCAACAAACAAAAGGCGCTGGCTATAGTCTGGAATACCATTCAGAAATATGAATACCTGTGAAAAATTAACAATGACAGGAAGAATATGGGTCACACAATCTTGATCTGAAAACATAATCCTAATCTGGCCCAACCCTCTACTGCCAATAACCGAACAGAATCCTGATCTGAAAACAAAAGTGCTTAGAGACAAATTCATATGCAATACCAACGCTAAATTTTGGTCAAAAACCTTGTTAAGTACTCAAATTCATTAGATTTATACTTCATATATAATAAACCAAAGCAAACAAAGGCACATACCTGGAAGATACTGGACAAATATGCTTTGGCCCTTGGGATTGTAAGAAATATTGTGGAGAGGGTTTTAGCGTGTGAAGTTATGTAGGTCTTTTTATCTTTTACTCTTTTTGCTGCTGTTGAAGGTTGAATACCAATGAAAACTATAAGGGTAAGCTAAAACTTTCAAATGAAAAAAAAGAAAAGAAAAAAAGGGTAAGCTAAAACTAATATTAGTATTCTATAAATAGAATTTTGTATTCTGCTTTTTTATTGGTTAAAGAACTTTTGACTCTCAAAATTTTAATTTTAATTTATTTATCCTCCATCATTTAAAGTCATAATTTTTATGTATACCCCCAAATAAAAAGTCAAAGTTTTTCTCAATTGTTCATTCTTTATCTTATTTCCAATGAGCGGGAGCAATTTTTTTTGTATCATTGCAAATCTTCTTTTATTCTTTCATATAAATCCCAGCACGAGCAGGAAACAATCTAAACAGATGGACCAAACATTTTAGCTGTGGGTTATAATTATCATGTATTTGTCAAGGGGGCGAATGATTTATGTCCTCACAAATCCAAAAAAAAATAATTGAATTCCTTAACATGGTGATATGAGAAACAAGACTATTGACTTCATGAATTTGGATTCAATTGGCCTAATTCGAATTTGGATCGTAAACAAATTGGATTGGATTACGTTGGCCTAAAATGCAATAGTTAACACGTCAATAGTTTTTTTAGTTTTTCAAATACTCTTGATCACATGTTCTTCCGATTGATAAAGATATCAAATTATCAAATAACATAAAAAAGTTTGATTTCCCTCATCATCATATCGAAAGAATTAAGTGAAATTACTAATGTAAACGAATTCAATGTAACATAATGGAGTTGAAATGTACAGCCGGATATAGATAATGTGATCAACACTAAAAAAATATAGATGTAGATCAATCTCAAATAATTTAAGGAATTCAATTATTTAAGTACAAATAATAAAGATTTGTCCGTTTCAACAGTATTGATTTCATGAATTTGGAGTCAATTGGCCTAATTCGAATTTGGATTGTAAACAAATTGGATTTGGATTACATTGGCCTAAAATGCAATACGATATCGAATTTGAATTTGAATTATCATATGTAACACATCAATGATTTTTTTAGATTTTCAAATACTCTTGATCACATGTTCTTCCGATTGATCAACATATTTAAACTTGATCAAGTTTAAAACAGACTCTCTCGTACTATAAGACCATCAATTTTAGCTTGATCATTCCTTTTGTTTTATCATTGAATATGTAACATAATGGAGTTGAAACGTACACTCAGGTATAGATAATATGATCAATACTAAAAAACATAGATGCCTTTACCAATCTCAAATAATTTAAGGAATTCAATTATTTAAGTACAAATGAGTATGGACTTGTAACTGAATCAAGATGGTGCCTAACGAGTTGCTTGCACTGTTTACCAAGATCCTTTATAAAGCGAGTGTACGCCTACCTAAGAGCAGCATGAAAACCAATATATCCATCCATATTTCCTGATTTCCTCCCACCTATACAGTGAACAAGCACCGCAAAGGTTTTATTATCAGAATTGAATACTACCAGCCCCATAAAACTATAGATGTACATCGTTATTGTCATAAGTTGGAGATTACATAAAAAAGAAATCAGGGGGAAACGTATATTTGACAATTACTAATCTCAAATGTGATCAAGTTTCAAAGCCCTTTCTTTTATTTTCTTTAATTAATTAATTAATTAAACAAATCAGCAATTAACTCCCGCTTGCCCAAAAAAAGTGGGGGAAAGCCCAAATTAATTATTTGTTTGCCGCTCAAGCCTCTTTTTTAATTTAGGTTTTTTGCTAACCTTAACAGTTATCAGTTTTCAACAACAGCCACAAAAGAGAAAAAAAATCTCCCATACGTCTTCTCCCTAAACTCTATTCTCCTCAGTAATATCAAGGAAGCCATTGAGCCATACAGGTAACCTACTACATTTTTGCTAATATCCATGTATTGTTATAGATATAGAAAACGTCAACTCATGCTTCACGTCGTACCGGCTCATGTAGAGGTTATTATAGATCTTTAGCATCTTTAAAGATTGTTATAGATATAGAGAAATGGGAATTGATATAGAAAATTGGGTACTGGGTATTAGCATACCTTTAGCAAATTGTTTGAACGGACAGCAATTTCCTCTTTCGAAAGAGGAAATTATCTATGGCAGCCTTTAGCATACCATTAGCAAATTGTTTGAACGGACAACAATTTCCTCTTTCAAAAGAGGAAATTATCTACGGCAGCCTTTAGCATACCTTTAGCAAATTGTCTTCCAGAAAGATAGAAATCAATACCCATGTATGGTTAAATTATCAACGTCTAGGCATGTATTGTTATAGATATACCAATATTGGAATGCATTATTGTGATAAGGAATCAGGACCCATGCTAATACCCATAGGGCATGTTTGGGAAGCTTCACTGGACTGGACTGTGTTAAATAACACTTGAAACTCATGTTTGGTAAGGAAAGGGACTAACTTAAATGAGATTATATAGTCCAACAGTAAAAAAAATTGCCTCACTCGCTCTTCCAATTTAGCGAGCTTGAAACATGGCTCGCAAAATAGCGAGCTCGCAAAACAGAATACTCGAGTCCAAGGCGAAACCAATTTCTTCTTCTTCACCTAGACACGAGTCTGGGCAACGAACTCCGAGTCCTTCACTTCCGAGCTCAAGTTCATCAAAAAGGCTTGAAACCCAGTAATTGCCTTGAGATCTTGCTGCTGCTGATGGTCGTTGAAATAGTCCGAGGTTTCGTCTTACATGTGGGTTGGGGACGACGAGTCTTGGGGTCTCTGTTTGGATATAATAATAGAAGCCATGATTCATTGAATTGGTGCAAGGTCGAAGCAGCCATGGCAGACACAAAGAATGGAGAAGATGATGGCGAGGCATGAGATTTAGTTTGAATTGTTCATCATATGAACAAATTGAGTAAATGAAAAGTGATTAGGAAGAAAATTAGAGAAAGAATTGATGAAATTTGTGAGAGAATCACAACTGAAGAGTGTTTTGCAGGGAAGAAAATTTGAGAAAAAGCTAAAAAGAGGGAGGATCAAAAGTTATGAGGTGTTCAATGAGAAGTTTGATTGGAAAGTTTGCACGGTTTTTTTTTAATACATAAAAACATCCGAAGTTAAATCTGTGAAGTTTGCATATCTTGTGCTGGGACTTCGGGTTTGTCAGCCTTTGAGAAATAGAAGAAGAAGGGAACAAAAAACAAAAAAAACAAAAACGAAAACTCTGATGATTAGCACATGCAGTTGAGATCAAGCAAAAATGCCATAATTTTTATTTAATAAATTATATATTTTTCATTATTTATGATAATTTAGCCTAAAAAAAAAATCAAGTTTTTATTTGTTTTAAATCTTTTTTTAGAACATAAATTAGCAAAAATACACTTGAAAAATATGTAAATAATTATTTTTTAGTCCGACAGAGCACCAAACGTAGGTCTTCACTATTTGTACAATCCAGCTTCATAGTCCGATGCAGCACCAAACGCAGGTCAGTATTTAATCCAGCTTAGTCCAATCCAAGCTAATCCAAGACAGTCCCAAGATTTAGTCCAGTCCATAACAGTCCGCCGTACCAAACGACCCCATAAAGTTTGATTTTATGGCTGCTGTTTCATGCATAGGTAGCTGCAGCAGAGTGCAAGTGTTTTTGGTTTGGCAGCTTTTAATTTGTTTCTGCAAGTGTTTGTGTGTGTGGATTTGTTTGTTTTGGTTTGGAGGGTTACATATAAACAAATTTGTCGTTAAACTCGAAATAAGGTCATATTCGTCATCATCATTATGTCTCAAATGTTGTAGATATAAAAAAGAGCTATATGCCCAATAATACAAAGCAGCAGATATACACGTACACACCTTTTCTTTATCAAATGATATGGGTTCTTTTGATTTATGTTTGTTTTTAATTATGACAAATCAAACATGCCATGACATGGGTTCTTTATGTTTGATTTATGTTTCTTTATTAAGATACTATTTTTTATTTATGTTTGTTTTTAATTATGACATGGGTTCTTTTGTGATTATAAATGGCAGCCATGGCAAAAAAGAAAAAGAGCAATAATAGAGCATCACATGATCGCGAAATGCAAGAGACAAATCAAACATGTATGAGTTATTTGCGTGTTATTATCGATTAAATTCTTGTTTCTATTATTATTTTTAGTTGTATTTCGATTATGTGAGTTTTTAATTTTTTTAATTATGTTTTGTGTTTGTATTTCTCTTACAAATGATAGCCGTGGCAAGAAAGGGAAAGAGTCAAGATAGAGCATCAGGCACTGCACATCCTCAGTTATCTAGACTCTCATTCGATCGCCATATTCCCAATGAGTCATCACATGATAACGAAATGCAAGAAACATGTATGATTTATTTTGAATTTTTTTTGTATATATGTATTTCAATTATATGATTAGTTCTCAATTAATTTCTAATTTTTTTCTCTATTATAAATTGTAGTCAGGGCAAGAAAGCGAAAGAATCAGAATAGAGCATCTGACATTACACATCCTCAGTCATCTAGACCTTCCTTAGACCAACATGATGACCTCATTGAGCCATCACATGATAATGAAATGGAAGACATGCCTCTTGAAACTGAACCATCAAATAGAGAAGGTAATTTTTTATACATATTTCATTGATTCGCACTGAAAAATTGGTTGTAGTAGAAGTTCCCCAGTACTTCAAATATTTGTATTTTTTTTTTATTAGGCTCAACTATTGGAATAAAAAAAGGTAGAGGGAAGGCTAAGGGTAAAGATGGAAACGGCACTCCAATTCTAATACGTAGAGGAAGATAATATATAAGGCCTGCAAAGTTAGTCATTTCTTGTGTAGATTTATTTTTATTTATTTATTTAAATTTGGTTTAAATTTTCAAGATATAACCACTGGAGCTGTGCAAACTATAATAGTACTTTTTTATCAGGCTATCAATGAAGCATGGCCAACATTTAAAACATTTCCATCAACTCAAATGGATTTACTGTATAATCGCTTTAACGCAACAGGATACACATACACATGCTCAGAGGAAGAGATGAGGAAGGCATTCGAACAACATATTAAATTGCGATATTCTTATTGGATGTCCGCATTGAGAAATAGCGTTTTTAAGAAATACAAGACTGCTGGTGATAGATACACTCATTGCCCATTAGGGATATTTTAAGATGTTTGGTCTAAACTGGTTGATCATTGGTTGCAGCCTACATGGCAGGTAAAAACTCAATTTAAAATAATATTGTTATGACTGGCTAGTGTATGCTTTAGTTTATTTATAAATGCCTTATATGGGTTCACTAAATTGATATTCGATTATGATTTACTTTTTTCATGCAGGATAAAAGTAAAAGGAACAAGTCTAATAGGGCGAAATCCACAATTGTGCATACCACAAGTTCTGTTCCAATGGAAAAGTACAGAAAAGATGAGATAAAAATATCTATTTGGTTGTTGCTTTTTGTTGACTGTTCCTTTTGTGGTTATTTCCAAAATTGGTCCTAACAAACTTCATTGTTTAAATCTTAATAGCTTGATCGAACTGGAATTGAATCGAGTCCAATTGATTGTTTCAAAAATTTCCATGTAAGTAAGCCTAAGAACGGAGGAGAAGAAAGTTGGGCAAGTGAAAAGGCTAAAGAACTTTTTGTACGTTGCCCTTACTTTGTTTCTCCTTTTTTTTAAAAATAAAATTTTATTCACATGACATTTTTTTATATCCATGTTTATATTTCTACTATTTCATTGAAGGAAAAAATGGAGAATAAAAAGGTTGCTGCAATGGAAGACGAGAATGAAGTAGATGATTGGGATATATGCAAGGAGGTTATTGGTAGGCCAAGTCACGGTCGTATCCTTGACCTAGGTGATGGCTATAGTACAAAAGATGTGTATCCCTCAAATGACCAAGGTTGTAATAAACGTATATGCTTAAAACGTGAAGAAAAGCATGAGAAATTAAAGGAGGAAGTGAAGGACTTGAAAAGTGTGCTGTATGAATTGAACGATCTAGTTCAAAATATAAGGGAAAACAACTCAAATACTTATGCACGCTCAAGACAATCTGCTCCAATAGTGAACTCTTTTCTTCTCATTTCAATATTTTGCTCATTGTTAAATATTGTATTTGTTATTTTTATTCTTAAACGATTTATGTCTTATTAATTATTATCTTTTATTTGACAGAACAATGTAGAAAGTTGTTCAAATGCTCACCTCGAAGACGAGTAGTGCAACATCAATTGTATTTTGCTACAATATGTATTTTGAATTTCAAGGTTCTGATATATTTGCGGAATGCTTATATGTTTTAAGTATGATGGGGATTGTTTATGTTTTAACTATTTAGAATAATTTTAATTGAACGCTTAAAATTTTAGTACAGTATGGTGTCGTATGATTTTTTTTTTTATATTACAAATTAAAAACGGATGATTAGAAAACTATTTATAGCAAATATTATAATTTAAATTTCTTTTTATTAATTTTTTTTATAAAATAATTACATTTTTCGACCGCATTTCTCTCTCGGTAATGCATATTTCCAACAAAAACTTTATCATTGGAAATACTTTCCGACAATAATTGCCTGTTAACGACAACATTCCCCACGACATAATCGGGTCGAAACAATTATATTTTCAACCACTTCTTCGTCGAAAATATTTTCCGACAGGATTAATCTATTTGCGACAAACTTTGCGACAAATAAATGTGGTTGGAAATATATATTTCCGAGGTAACTTGCTCATCGAAAATATTTTGTTATACTCTTTTTCGACAAGCTATTATATATTTTCCACAAACTCTTTTGGTCGGTAATGATAATTGCGACGAAATCTAGCCCTCACAAATAATATATCATTGTCGGAAAACATATTTCTGATGACACTCATTGGTTGAAAATATGAATTCGCAAAAACAAGAAATCACGATAAAAGAACTATTTTCGACAATCAAATAAGTAATTACAACCACAAATACGGTCAGAAATAAATATGTTGGATCGTTTAAAAAATCCATTTCCGATAGAAATTTAAGCAATAGCTACGAAGCATGGGCGTCGGAAATACATTATTTCTGACGGAATGATCGGAAATGAAGTATTTGCAACCGGTCTTTTAGCGACGACTTCCGACGGACTTTTGCCATCGAAAAAGGGTATTTGCGATGGCAAAAGGCTTTTTGCAACGACAAAATGCCCTTGCAAAAGAGCTTCTCTTTTGTATTGTCTCCCGACGACCGGTGAATCTACATTTACTGAGTATTACTGGGAATGGCTTGAAGATGTGCTGAGTAGAAATACCCAGGTTCTTAAGAGTGCCCCTTCTATATAATGCAGTGTTTGCCTCGTTATTTAGCTATGATCGACAGGCTCCAATCATCCAAGCCTTTTGCGAGTACTGGTGTCCTGCAACAAATACTTTTCATACGTCGCAATGAGAAATGTCTATCTCCCTTTGGGATCTTCATGAAATCGGCGGTCTCCCCATTATAGGTCAATTTTATGATGAGGTCATTCCAACCATTGAGAGTCTCAACAGGAAAGACCATAAAGACGTGTCTTATATCCCCCACGTTTGTCACTACTTGTTCTTAGCATACCACAAAATTTTATGGGACTCTAAAAGAAAATCTGGAGTGAGAATGACTTCTTGGATAAAGAACTGGTATCGAGGGCCATTTAAGTACCAAAATTCTTCGAGGAAAACCATACGGAACAAGTCACAAAAGCCAAAGGAAGACTTTGATTTGTCTAGTACCATTTCAGTGGCCCTGAAACGCGCTGAGGAAGAGGAAGGGGTTTTGAAGATTTGGGTATAACTGATGAAGAAAAGATCATACTTGACTGCTTTCCTTGCTTGCTGGTTATGCAAATTTGTATTTCCCAAAGACGACGTCACTTTGACCAGACCAGGTGTTTTCAAAGTTGCTGGTTGAATGGCACACTGTGTATCATTTGGCCTAGCAATTCCAGTATTGGCTAGTATTTACAAATGGTTGAACGATATTTCTAGCACAGATGATCCAGGAAATTGCACAACTGTTCTTCCTTTCCATTATGTGTATGGGTGGTTGGGCTAATATTTCGACACACACTTTGCATCATCTTCCGAGAAGTCTATTCCTATCATGACAAGGTTCTCAAGAAAACTTTCGGCGAAATTTTTTGAAGATTCAACAACTCGAGCTTTGTTTCGGACTTGTGGTAAAGTGGAAATGAGCCATCTAGCAAGAGTGTTTTCAGAGTGCAAACGACTGACTGATGAAGATCATATTTCTAAAGAAGACTATGTGTATTTGATATGCCTTCATTCAGGATACGTTTCTCTACGACAGGAAAACTACCGAGTCATCTAACCTTATAGCCCACACCGGTTCAGTAGACAGTTCTACTATGTATAACATGTGCCAGGAGAACTTAAAGATGACATTCGGAATGGGACTGTACTATCAGTGTATTCACATTGGAAGTCATGCTTAAATGTTGGCAGTGCATCTACAATAACCCTACCCACTAAGGACAAATATCCGGGAATTTGAGGTCACATCCTATTATGTTGTTTGGTGGTCAAAAGTGCATCGCTTTGAGTCAACGAAGTCAAAGACAGTCTCAACTGTAGGCAAGTCGTCGTCGCCATCTCAGCTAAAATATTTTAAGTCTCAAGGCAACAAAACTTTGGTTCATGATAAACTCATACGTGATAGAGCACACAGAGTTCATCCAGAAGTTGAAGGTAGTTCTACTACTCCCACGCCTCGAGTTCAACATCCATCTCCAGTTGATGTTCCTTCAATTCGGGTCCCTAATGATAAAGGCGAAACAGAAAGTGTAGCAGATTCTTAGGAAGATTTCATTCCCCTCGGTCGACGAATTCGCAATTTGAAGCGAGGTTATATAAGCAGCAATGAAGACAGTGAAGTCAACTTTATGCATAAGAAGACAAGTGTTGAACCTCTCTATTGTGATCTGGACATGGCATACCCAATTGATGACACATTTTTTTTGTGATGTGCCCGCTGTTTCACAATCAGTTCTAATGAACGAGGTACGTATTTTGTTTCGCTTTGAGCCTCCTTATTATTATTATTATTATTATATTATATATATATATAAATTAATTAATTAATTATATATATTTTAGGGAGAAGTAGTACATCATGTTCCTACTGTGTCCAAGCTTGTGTCATTTAACCGTTTGCTTATCGAAGGGGAAAATGATACTTTGCACCCGATAAGTGGTTCAGTGTTAGCCTAAAATGTATGATTCAAATCTTTATTGCGTTCTGTGTTTAGAAATCTTTGAGTATACTTGCTTAACTATTATTCGTCGGTCAATGTAGGTTCGCTTGCGCAGCAACATTTATTAAAGCTGGCTAATCATGCATCAACCTCTGAAATGTCATGTGGGGAACCTAAATTAGGTGTTGCAGACAAAACCCTTCGCAAAGTAGTTTCCATTTTAGGAAACCAAATAAAAAAATCTTGAATGCTTCATTAGAAAGGCATCCTTCATTCAAAGATGAACTTGGCAAGTTGTTGACTACCCTTGACAATGTGGGGGCAGACGTCTCATCTTTACGAGCTATGATCGATGCACTTAAGGTGACCGTAGTTGACTATTATTTTGCACACTCTACTTACTCCCAAAAGCTGTCTCTCAAGGCTCAAAGTGATCGTTTAGCTGTTGTTGACTCTTCACTTTCTATTGTCTTGGCTCTGCAACAAGTTGAAGAGGTTAATCAATTTTCCATACTGTTTACTAAATCTGCCAACAAGCGTATGGAAGAGTTGAAGAAAGAACAAGAACAATTGGAGTTAAGACTGTGTCAACTAAACGAATCACTTTCTGAGAGTAATGCACAGCTTTCTTTTCATCATGGTGAGGTTACCCGCTTGAGATTGCAGTCGAAGGAGCTCCCGTATTATTCGCTGCGGATGCTGAGACTTTAGATGCATTACGAGTTTCATTTGAGAGATTGCGTAACAGCTTCAAGGACTTGTACTGGGAATAGCAAATTTTTGTTGTTGTTGTAAACTTTCTTTGCTTCATTTATATTTCTCTTCGAACTTGTCAAAGTGTTGATGTTTGATAGTTAACTTTCATAATGAAATAAAAGCATTTTCTTATTTCATTATTTCTTTCGAATGGTTCGGATTGATGAGGAAACCCTTTTATTTTTATTTTGATGTGACTGAACTTGGAATTATTTGTCCAAGCTGCCTATGTACCCTTGATGAAAAGGGATCAAATCATCATGTAGTTCAAGGGAATTTTTTTTGTGTGTCCTAACTTTTGCTTGGGATGCCCTTTCGGGTTTTCAGCTCAACGAACTTTCTTATGCTCTAACTTTTGCTTGGATCGCCCTTTCGGGTTTTCAATCCAACGAGTCACTTTTTTTTTTTGTTTTTTTTGGTGCCGTACGCAGTTTAGGCTTACGTGGGCCAGGATCTTGTAGTGACTTCATGCATAGTGTCGTTTCAAGAACTTTCTGTTGATAGGGCCGACTCTTAAACTATCCTCGGCTATGATCTTGTAAGCGCCATTTGTGTATACTTCTTGTACTACGTAGGGCCCATCCCATTTTGAAATAAACTTGCTTATGGTATTGTGTGTTGTGATGATAGGTCTATGTAATGCTAGGACGAGATCGCCTACCTGAAAAGATCTGGGGCGGACTTTCTTATTAAAAGCATTCGAAAACTGAGCTTGATAACACTCTAATCGTTGTTACGCTTTGAGTCTCTTTTCGTCTAGTGCTTCTAATTCTTGGATATGCAACTTCGCATTCTCTTCATCAGTCAATCTCTCTTGTACGGCCATCCTTAATTATGGGATTTGACTTTTTAGAAACAAGACTGCTTCCACGCCATATACAAGCGAGTACGGTGTAGACTGAGTAAGCGTCTGGTATGTCGTCTGATAAGCCCATAATGCTTCATCTATCCTTTCATGCCAATCTCTCTTAGTTCTCCCAACAACTTTCTTCAACAGATTACAAAGAGTTTTGTTGAACGCTTCTGCAAGACCGTTGGCTAGAGCATTGTACATTGAAGAGTTGCGTTGCTTGAAACCAAAATCTTCACAGAATTTATCCATTAACCGGTTCGAGAATGGCTTTCCATTATCTGTGATGATGTAACGTGGTACACCATACCGATGAATGATGTTTACTTTGATAAAGCTCACTACATTTTCTTTCTTCTCTTCCTTTACAGGTACAGCTTCTGCCCATTTTAAAAAGTAGTATGTGGATGCAAGGATGTAAAAATGATCGTCGGAAGATTTGGGTGCAATCGGTCCTACCACATCAAGACCCCACACATCAAATGGACATGAAGTAATTGTAGGATGTAGCGGCTCCAGCGGCTGGTGTATAAAGTTAGCATGAAATTGATATGCCTGACATTTCTTCACATAATCCATGCAATCCTTGACTATAGTCGGCCAATAGTAGCCCATCCTCTTTATTTGGAAATATAGCTTTGGCCCTGATTGATGAGCTCCACAAATACCTGAGTGAGCCTCCTCTATCGCTTTGGATGCATCTTCTTCAGCCAAGCATCTTAGAAACACGTCTTCGAATGAACGACGGTAAAGAATTTCTTTGTATAAAATGAATCAAGGTGCCCGACGTCGTACCTCTAATCGATGTCTCGAATCATCTGGTAGTTTCCCATGCTTAAGATAATCAATTAAAGGTTGTCTCCAATTGTCAATGTCAATTGACAATACTGAGATAACGTTGACTCCTTCTTGCGATGCCCCGAGTGTTAATGAAACGACCCAACGTTGGCAAACTGGAAGATTCACCACTACATCTTTTGTCAACACCAACGTAGTGGCAAGATTGGCCAAGGTATCTGCTATATGGTTATCTTTTCTTGGCATATGTTCCAGCGTCACGAAGTCAAACTTTTCAAGTAACTGCGTGCTCATTTGGTGGTATCGAATCAGATCATCCTTCCTAACCTCGTAATGGGTCAACAGCTGGTTGATCACTAACATAAAGTCACCATACACTTCTAAGCTTGATATCTTCATCTTCACAGTCATTTGTAAGCCCATGATTAAAGAACATCATCCAAGCATAAGAAACATCAGCGAAGAAGACTTGTTCGTTGGGTAAGTCATCTGAAATTTCCTAGTCTGCTGGAATTGGATGATCGGCTAGGAAGTCTGCAACAGCTTGACCGTTAACCGCTTTTACTGGAGTGTAGATGATTTCATATTGATTGAGAAGTAACGCCCACTTGGCCAAACGCCCCGTCAAGACTGGTTTTGTCATAATGTACCTCACCGGGTCAGCTCGTGCAATTAGATGAATTGTGAAGTGCCTTAACTTTTGAATAGCAAAAATAAGTGCAAGACACGTCTTTTCTATAGGCGTATAGTTTAGTTCGAGACCAATAACAGTTCGGCTTACACTACTACAAAAAAGCAAAAAGACGACGGTAAATCACCGTCGTGTATTGGGTTTTTCAATGGTCGTGGAATCCACCGTCATCTTTTCCCTCATAAACCACGACGCTAAATAACCGTCGTTGTTAAAATATACAACGTCATCAACAAATACAAAACGACGTCTTTGTACTGCAAAAAGATCTAAAAAAAGCAATCGAGGATGATAATAGACGACCAACTCTCTAAAAAAACGGTCGTTAAAAAGGAAAAATATGACACAGAACAAGGCCGCAAGATAGACATACAACGACGAAAATACAAATACGACGACGTTAAATATAATTTTCACGACAATAAAAAATATGACGTCTTTAAATACATTAGAAGACGACGTTATTGATACCTACTACGTCGCATATATAAAAACAACCGTCGTAAAATTAATTTTCCACTTCGATTTTTTGATAAAAGATGACGTGGAAATAGTTGTTAGTGTCATTATTTACGACGTATATGTTTATAGAGTAGACGTTGAAAAACTAAACAACGTCGGTTACAAATATATGAGAGTCGTATTACAAAATTTATACGTCCTATTTTCAGAAACAAACAACGACGATAAATATTAGACGTTGTTAAATAAAACAACGTCGGAAAAAAATAAAAACAGACGTGTTTAGTTTGCTAAAGTTCTAGAAAATAGTCGAGGATGAGAATAGACGACCAACTCAAAAAAATCACCGTCGTTAAAAAGGAAAAATATGACACATATTAAAAGAACAAGGCCGCAAGATATATATACAACGACGACAACTAAAATACTACGCCGTTAAATATAATTTACACGACAAGAAAAAATATGACGTCTTTAAATACATGAGAAGACGACGTTATTGAAATCTACTACGTCTCTTATTTACAAAAAACCGTCGTGAAATAAATTTTCCACTTCGATTTTTCTAAAAAATATGACGTGGAAATAGTTGTCAGTGTCATTATTTACGACGTATACATTTATATAGTCGACGTTGTATTTATATGTATTCATTACTCACGACGCACTTAATAATATAGACGACGTTGAACTTCTAAACAACGTCGGTTCCAAATAAATGAGAGCCGTATTACAAATAACGTCGTTTAATTGTTATTAGACGGCGGTTATAATGAATTTCCGTCGGAATTCATTTCGTTCCTCTTCGTTTATAAAAGAACTTGCGACGTGAAAAATGTATGATGACGTCGTATTTTTTAACGTTCAGATTATATATCTCGTTTTTTAGACGTCGGTATTATGGGATTGGAGTCGTGTTATTCTGAATTACATGGCGGTTCTTAATCCTTCACCGACGTGATATCCTGAATAATTGCTTCACAATAGCGTCGTGGTTCTTCATTGTTACGTTGCTTTAAGACGTCGGTAAATATGCTGAATAACTGATTCACAATAACGTCGTGTTTTATTTGAACGTAGAAAGTGAAGAAATCGCATTACAATATATTACAAAATTAATGTCATACACTGCCAATTACATAAGCATCATTCAATCCATATATCTTCACACCCATCTCGAATATTTTGACCGCCTAACTCACCTACCAGTTCATCAAATGTGTCAATATTTGGCATCCCTCTAGTAAATGGCTCACACTCAATTATCACATCACCTAAGACTTCATCACCAATAACATCATTATATTCTCTATTAGGCATTGATAACACTACCGACCAACCACGATGCATCGGGTCGTCAACAAAAAATATTTGTTTGACTTGAGAAGCCAAAACAAATTGGTCATTCCTATGTCCAATTTTACTCAAATCTACAAGGGTAAATCCAAGTTCGTCGACTACAAGACCAGAACTATCTATCCAATCACACCTAAAGACTGGGATTGTAAACTTTTGGTAGTCAAGGTCCCAAATTTCTTGAATGACACCATAGAAACCCATATTTGAGAGAATTGGGTTTTTATCCTTGGCACTAGCAACTTGCATGGTATGTGCAAGTAAATAAACTCCACTATTTTGAGTTGTCCGCACATCATCTTGTGCCTTGATATTGAATTTAATACCTTTAATAAGATAGCTCCTATATAATGGCACTGACATGTTTGGACCAGCTGCTAGCCACCTTAAATTTTCTGATACGCCATGATTGTCTTCCTCAAGTTCACTTTGAACCTGCAAATTAATCATATCTTAATTCAATCTAACATATAAATAAGAAGAAAATTAAAAGAGAAATATGTTATTCAACAACATATACCTTGAAGCGTAGCCATTGAATGAAAGTGCTATTGTGCTTATCCTGCAGCCACTTTGTTCTCTTTCTAAATTTTGGATAAGCAGTCTTGATGTGAATCATATGTTGCCTACATGACACGAAAAATTCAAGCATTACGGTCCTAAATATAGAAGATAAACATAAGAAATAATTTAAAATGGAAACTTAAAGAATAAAGCTCATACGTACTCGATATAAGGTAGGACTTCCTCCGTATTCTCCAAGACATATAGATGTGCTTGATTCAACAGGTCCTGATCAACTACGCTCACTGTGCAACCTGATAATGGCTTTGAAAGTCCCATCTTTTGGCTTGAAGGCACTCCAACTGTACTAACATCAGATAAATGCTGAGTACAACACTATTTTCCGTCGTTGTACATTAATTTAATACGGCGACATTTTGTATTTTAAAGCCGTGGATTTGTTTGTAATTATACGGCGTCTTATACGAAAATTTCGTCGTGTTATTTTATGAGTAAAAACGGCGGCTTTTATTGAAATCGTCGTCTTTACTTTCTACGTTAAATTTTATAGTACGATTTAAAGATAACGTCGTAGAACTATACGAGAATGACGTCGATATATTTATATTTTCCGTCGTTGTACATTAATTTAATACGGCGACATTTTGTATTTTAAAGCCGTGGATTTGTTTGTAATTATACGGCGTCTTATACGAAAATTTCGTCGTGTTATTTTATGAGTAAAAACGGCGGCTTTTATTGAAATCGTCGTCTTTACTTTCTACGTCGGTCGATTCATAACTTCTGCCGTTCTTTGTTGGCTTTGATTTTACACTGCGGAAAATCTGTTTCAAATAAACGTCAGTTTTTTAATTAGGTACGTCGTTATTTTTGAACAGCCATTTGAATCTCCATTTTTAGTTGTCTAAGGTGGTATTACACGACGGTGTTTTTAGAACCGTCGTCTTTTTAAAAACCACGACGGTTTTCACTTAGACCGTCGTTGTTTTCTTGTCGTCTTTTTCACTTTTTGTAGTAGTGTTAGATAGTAGAGTGCTTGCTCTTTATGTGACTCATTCTCTTGTGTCAATAGGGCTCAAATTGATCTCTCTTGAGCCTCAATGTACAATATGAGTGGTCTGCCAGGAATAAGAGTTCCTAATAGTGGTGAACTCGATAAGTACTTCTTTATGCTCTCAAAGGCATTATGACAAGCCTTATCCCAAATGAATGGGACATTCTTTTTCATAAGACGACTGAATGGCTGACACTGTCCTGCTAAATTTGAGATGAATCCGCGAATAAAAGTGAGACGTCCTTGTAAACTTTTCAACTCGCGTAAATTTCTTGGCTCGGGCATATCTCCGATGGCTTTAATCTTAGACTGATCTACTTCAATGCCTCGATGCTTAACAATGAAACCAAAAAATTTACCTGACGTGACATCGAAAGCACACCTCAAAGGGTTCATCTTGAGTTGATATTTCCGCAATATATTGAACACCATTCTCAAGTCTTTCAAGTGATCTTCTATTCTTTATGACTTGATCACCAAGTCATCAATGTAGCACTCGACATTCTTATGAAACATGTTGCCAAAGATCTTTTGCATTGCACGTTGATAGATCGCACCTACATTCTTAAGGCCAAATGGCATCACCTTGTAACCGTAAATGCCTTTCGGAGTGCGGAAAACTGTAGTTCTTCATTCTCTGGCCACATTCTTATTTGATTGTATCCAGATGAACCATTCATGAAAGATAAGGCTTCATGACCTGTGGTTGCATCGACCATGAGCTCAATTATTGGTAATGGAAAGTCATCCTTCGGGCAAGCCTCGTTCAAGTCTCGAAGTCAACACAAATACGAATTTATCCTGTGATATTCTTCTTCACCGGGACAATGTTCGCTATCCACGTTGGGTATTTCACTTTCCTCATAAATCCGGCGGCAATCAACTTGTCAACTTTAGCTTCAATTTGACCTAAAAGCTCCAGGCAGAAGCGATGTTGAGTTTGTTTGATTGGACGCGTTCTAGGCTTGACTGCAAGGTGATGGACAACAACTTTTGGATCAAGACTTGACATCTCCTTATACGTCCAAGCAAAGACATCTTTATACTCAAGTAACAGTTGATGATATGATTCCTCTTCGCTAGAATTCAAAAAGGCACTAACGAAGATAGGTCTTGGGTCTTCATTTATGCCCAAGTTAAGTTATTTTAATTCATCTACAGTCGCTTGCCCCCCTCTTCTAGTGCGGCAAGGGCATCATGAACCTCATCCTCGAAAGGTTCCTCTTCATCGAGCACTTTAATTGTAACGTGATGAACAGCTAGGACCTCTGCTTCTTCATTGTCACTTTTGTTTTGCTGACTCAAAATTTTCTGAGTATATATGATTGTTCGTCATTTTAGTTTGAGTTAGTCACCTGAAGTTACGTCTAATGTTGAGTGACGTTTCATACGAGACGAGATTAGGCTCTGAACTTCATTATCTTCTGCTGAATCGACATGAACTCTACTTTTCAACTCTCGTTGGTTTTTCTCTTCAGATGGCTTGCTTGGTACTCCGAGTCTTTCTAGCACCAATCTACGTGGAGCTGATCGAATTCCCCTTTGACTCTTATATCCATATATCCTTTTGAACATAGAGGGTCGTGATATTGATTCTTTGATGCGGCTAAAAACTGAGGTCCGTTGGGTAGGCTTGGCTAAACGGTTAAACACTAAGGCTCTCTTAATAGCCTTTGGTTCTTCTTCCTCCTCAACCAATTCGACACTAATGTGTTGAGTATCTGCCTTCTTTTCTTTTCTTCTAGCAGAGATTTTCATAGGTGCGACATGAGTAAAACCAAGGCCTGCTCTAGTTGAGTCGATTGTGTAACCTTGCTCTTTCAACTTCTTTTGGATTTCGCTAAGGCCATGTGTCCTTTCTCCGGTGACGTCTGGATTAAGCTCCCCAGCGAAGGAGATAAGCCGAAGTCATAACCTGCCTTTGACATGAGCTTATAAGCATTATGATCAAAACCTTCTTTAGTTCTTTTGACCAGAAGAGATTCTTGTCTTGTTGCGTCTTGTGATGGTTTGACGAACCCTGGTACCGAAGATTTCGAAATGTCTGAATTGCTCAACTTGGGCAAATGCATGGTTGTTGTCTCTTTCAAGAACTTCATGTCACTTTCTTCTAACTTCCTTGGTTTTACTTTTTTTCCAAATGGGGATTACCCTTCCTTTCGTTGGGATGATGAGACATAACGAAGAACATGAATAGATACCTTCTGTGAATCTATCAGTAATGATCCCATTTGTCCAACCAAAGTACTTTTTGACTTCTTATCATCATTCTCTTTAGTGGAAAGGCATTTTGAATGCTCATCTCTTTTTGGTATGGCCTTGCCTGTCGAGTGAACCTCAACGAGAATAACTTTAGACACCATGTTTTCATCCATGTAAAACTTGGCATCGGCGAAATAAGACTCGACTTCAGTAAATGGTTTGACGTCATCCAAGATTTTCTTCACTCCGCCTCTGTAGAATTTGAAACACTGTTGTAAAGTTGAAGGCACTATTCCATTTTCATGTACCCATGGCCTTCCTAAGAGAATATTATAAGAAGTCTTGGTATCAATCATGTGAAATAAGGTGTTTGACCTTAAATCACCTATCATGAGCTCAATTCTGATCAGGCCCATAACTCTTTCCCTTCCTTGATTGAAGCCTTGAATCACGAGATGACTTCGAGACAATTCGTCCATGGTGATGCCTAACTTTATCATTGTGGACTTAGGCATGATGTTTACTGCCGAACCTCCATCCACGAGCATGCGACTAAGTTTCTGTTCTTGCACATACCGTGACACGAAATGCGGACGGTTATGTGGTTTGGACCCTAACAAGAGATCTTCATCGGTGAATGTGATGGAAGTACATGTCATACAACAAATAGCACGATCTTGAGACTCAGGCTCTAATTTTTTGGCCTCTCCTATTTTATTTGGATGAATATTGAGATCCATCAGCGCCTTGACCAATTCTATGCGTATTGCTTCAGGAAGTTCCACCGACTCCTCAATATTAAAGTGCGATGGTGAATCATCTGCCTGTGCTGAGACCTTTTGCTCATCATGAGTTTTAGATTCTACTTTCGAGGCATCTTCATTATCTACTTGATAGTAAGTTGTCATATGAACTGTCTCCGTCGGCCCTCTTACGAAGAACACTTTAGGAAAGTATTCTCCTAGCATAATGGGAATTCGTGGTCCTTGGGTTAGTGGTCCACTTTCTTAGTCAAAGTTTCTAGTCACCATTATTCTGGTTTTGCTTTTAGAGCATTGGTGCGAGGTTCTCTTTCGTCACTCCTTCTTTGATTGAGCATTTTGTCATTGAGGAATGCGCTTCGTACGAGACTTCCCCCGAGTAACGAGTGTCCATCCTTCATTATCACCGAAGTGTCTATCACTACCTCGATTGTTCGGTTCGCCTGCCACTTCTTTTGTACGCAAATCAGTCACCTGATGTATGCTCCTTGTTGATTGAAACTCTGATCTTTTCGACAATGCGGGCACGGGTACCGGATCAAAGGATCCAAACACAATTGTGGCAACGTTCGCATCTGCGATTTCGTCAACGTCCAACTCAATCCTTCCTTGCCTAGCTAAGTTCATAATTAGCTCATTCAACACGAAGCACTTCTCTGCTGGATGGCTGACAATTCAATGGTATTTGGAAAACTTAGGGTCGTTAACCCGGTTCATCTCCTCAGGCCGCTTACATTCTGGCAATTTGATCACCTTTTCTTTCAAGCAAGTCCTTGAGCATACTTGCGACATCGGAGTCAGGGAAAATGTGTGTTTTTTCCTCCAAATCCTTCAAGGTGCGTCGACGTCTGGCTCCATACTTTTGACTTCTCTCTTCTTATCTCGGGTGGAGATTTTGATAGGGACAGTGTTGATTTTCATTGCTTCCTTGGTAGGCTTCTTGATAGGCTTATCTGTCTTTTGTCCAAAGACTTACTCCTTCTTATGCTCCATGACGGGCTCATGCTTTCCTCCGTGGCTAGCTATACTTAACTCCATATCATAGGCATGAGCGGCTAGCTCCTCAAATGTGCAGGGTTTAATCCCTTGTAGAATGTAGAGTAACCCCCAATGCATCCCTTGAATGCACATCTCAACTGCTAATATCTTCAAAAGCCTATCGTTGCAATCCAGGCTTAACAAGCACCACCGATTAATGTAATCGACGACAGGTTCATCTTTCCATTGCTTGGTATTTGTGAGTTCCATCATACTCACAGTGCGACGAGTGCTATAGAATCTGTTCAAGAATTCTCGCTCCATTTGATCCCAATTGTCGAGGGATTCAGACTCCAAGTCCATATACCAATCAAATGCATTTCCTTTCAAGGAACGAATAAATTGTTTCACCAGGTGGTCACCCTCCGTCCCAGCATTGTTGCATGTTTCGACGAAGTGTGCAACGTGTTATTTTGGGTTGCCCTTTCCATCGAATTGTTGGAATTTGGGAGTTTGATATCCCATCAGCATCCTCAGGTTGTCTATCCTCTTGGTGTATGACATGGAATATATGAGCGTGTCTCCAGAAGGTACTCCGTATTGAACCCTGATGGTGTTCGCGATCATGTCTTGAAGTTGTTGGACCGATAAAGAACCCACCGAGGCGGTGTCACCTTTTCTGTGCAACTTCTCACCCGACTCTGTTTCATGACCCAATCCTTTTTCACTGGATTCAGCTTCGTGATGTGGTCCTTTCTTGTTTACATCTTGACCAGGCTCTTTATCCTGATGTGCCTCCCACTTATTAATGAGAGAAGCAATATGCGCACATCTTCGTCAGTTTTGCAACCGCTTCGCTCATATGGGCCAACTATTCTTCAATAAACATAGCTCCTATCACCATGACCTGCATGGCCATAGAATAAGACTCACCTATGGACGCCGAGGGTTTCGTGGCTATCTTATTCTGTTGGTCGCCAGGCGGGGATCCTTGGTATGAGCATGTGCTCGAGTCAGCATCTGAAACAAGCAAGAGTGAACGTTCTCTTGAATTCTTCGAACCCGAAAAACTCCTTTCTTCGTTCTGAGAGTTTCTCTCATCCACTCGAGAGGTATTCTTCTTTGCCCCTAAGGAGGCCAAATTGATAACCGATTCACGCCTTCAGTTCACATCTTTCGCTTTGGCTTGAGTCCGTATAGAAGTGACATGTTGAGTTGTGGATATCGCCTTGGCCTTACTCCAGTGAGGAGCCTAGCAGAATCTCCGCTTGAGAAGGAGGCGCTCACGCTTTTGCTTCTCATCGCGGGAACGGTTTAAATCTTCTTGGAAGCCATCATTTTTGGTGTGTTGATTGATTTGGAACTGGAAAAATAGATGAGAGGCAGAGATAGTCCCACCGAGCGTGCCAAATTTGTAAACACGAAGATCCTACGATAAATGAGACAAGAACACGTGTACAAAATAATATTTGTATTAATGAAATTTAGGGTTACAATCTCTGTATTAAATGCTCTGATTCGATCTCCAATGTGTTTAAAGAAAATTTACGTTTGATACAAGGGTCGTAGAGACTTGATCTTGATCAAACGAGTAGCACAAAGCTTGTTTGGTGTTTGGCTTTTTCTAGGGTGAAGGAACCGGCACGTATTTGTTGTGTTTGGTGGCTCTTCCAATGTGAGGTGAAGAATGCAGAGAGTTTTCTGTTTCTTCTGAGTGCTTCGTTTGTCTAAACTCCCTCTTTCGTCTTGAGGCCTCTTATTTATAGGCTCCTGCAGGATGCTTGACCTAAATAGCTTTCCTTCTTTAAGACCTTTATTTGTGGGATTCTAATTTGATTTAGAATCAATTCTAATAATTTGGCAATTTAACCAAATTATCTTCGATTGATTGACTTGATTAATATTTGATTTAAATCAAAGTCAATCACAGAAGATTCTTTCCTTTTATTTTGTCTTCACTTTGAACCGTTTGATGCACTCCGTCGGATGTCGATACGTGTCACTTCTGACAACTAATCCAATTTTAATGAGTCATATGCCATATGGGCGAATTAGAGGTGTAAGTTGGATTGGAAAATCCGATTCCGGTCCGATTTTTTCCAAAAAAATCCGACTCCGATAAATCCGATATCCGAAAATGCCGAAATCCGAAAATTCCGATAAATGCCGAACATTCCGAAATTCCGATCCGAAAAATTCCGAAGTTCTCCGAATCCATTCCGATCCGATTTTTCCAATTTTTTTCCGAAAAATTCCGAGTTTCTAAGTATAATTGCATTATTTTTAGTTTATAGGTCTTATATATGTTTCATTTCTTATTTGTTAAGTTTTAGTACCCATATACAAATATTTGTACATACTAAATATAGGCTTGACCAAAAAAAAAAAAAACTAAACTAAACATAGTAGTATGTAACTTTAAGACTATGTGCCAGTTTGGCATTGCTTATTTGGGATGATAAGTGATTTTTTAAAAATTTTGGGAAGCCCAGCCCGTTTGGTAAACTATGAAAAAATCACTTATTATTAAAAATTGCTATGAGAGAAAGCTATAAGGGAAAGCAGCTAATGATGTGCTTTCATTTTTTGATTATGCATTAATCAGTTTTGAAGAGGGCACTGGGTTTGATTATTATGCAAGAATTATTTTCTAATTATATGGGAATCAATATCAACAACACTTTGAACAAAAAGTTTACCAAACGCCAAACTGCTTTATCTCACAGCTGATTTCTCTCACAGCAAATCTAACAGTGATTATTTTCACAGCACAACAATGCCAAACTGGCCCTATATATATATTTGGCAAATATGCTTGATTTAATATAACAAAAAGGTGCATATGTGTGCTTGTTATATCCATAAGTACTATGTACATATATGGTAAATGTAGGAAGTATTATACTATTTCATTTTATATTTATGTATGTATTTTTAAAATTATAAACTATCTTCAATTAAACTTTTAATTATAAAATCATTTTATACATGAAACACCACATATAATGTGCGTATATTAATTGGAGCTTTAACAATTGTAGTATTCCAAACTGAAAATTGTAGTATTACAATTGTCTAGAGCATGATTAACGTCTAACACTCTTTATACATGTTCATGACCCACTAGAATCTAAAACCAATGTGATAGTCACTCGGCTATAACTTGAGTCTTGAGCATCAATTGATGAATGTGAATCCATCTTTAGCATGGAATCAAAAAAATTTGATTCACATGAACAAAATATAAATATATAATATGTAGGACAAATTACTTTGATTAATAATCAATATACTATATAGATTGTTGTATATAAAATAATAGATTGTTATATATATATAAGGTGAATTCAAACATGCTATAACTTTCAAAATAAGCTATGCCTTGGGCAATTATAATAGGTTCCAAGGACAATGATGGGGATCGGGATCCAGACACAGGTCACCAACCACATACACGAGCACCGAAATCTAGAGCTAGTGCAAACTCACATATATCGTAGCAAATCCATGCCACAAATAAACTATTTTATTAATCATCAACATATCTTCCATAACTATTACATTAGCCTTATTTATAGGCTTTACAAGACTTGGGCACCAAGGCTACTTGGTCTAAAAGTAAACTAATTAATTATAAAATCACACATAAATAATAAAAGATATCATAAAACTACCTAAATAAGAAAATAACAACATATAATGAAATAACTAATTAAATGATAAATATCTATCTTGATCCACCCCTATGCTCCTGCATCAGACTCCCATAGTTGGAAAGAATTCGTCCTCGAATTCAAGCCTTTGATTAAGGAAAATCTGAGTAGAATCTTCAATTGCTGCATATTAATTTTGGATCTTTTAGCATCCAATTGAAACCTTCCTTTCCAAATAAAAAGATATTTGGAATATTTCGTTATTCTTGACTTCTTACTCCCTCTAGCAATGCAAATGTTTCTCTCTAGAATCTTCAACCGATTGACAAAATCAACCAGATTTTTGGCAACCTTCCAAGTGAAAATATTAATGCCCATAAAATCAATAATATCTTCGAAAGTTTTCTCAATCCTCATCTCTTCACTGTTCTGGTCAATAAATTGCTTATCAAAATTGCTTTGAACACCCAAACAATTTTCATTGTAATTTTCACAATTGCAAGGATCAAATAATGGAGGTAAATCCAAATTTAATAACTTTGATGAATAACAAGATGCACCAAAATTACCAAATTCATTTATACTTTCAAAGACGAAATGAGAATAACCGTGCCCCTCTTCACTTGACTCACACAGTGGAGCACAATAATGAAAAGGGCTATCTCCCTCGTACTCCCCGTCGAGACTCTCACGGCTTAGAGTGTCGATGCGAGCTACTCGGTTCAGATAAGGGTTCACACATCCCTCCCCGTCAGAACTCTTACCTATCTGGGTTCGAGCTTCAATGCGAGCAATGCGTTCCGTAAGTTGCCGTAGCATCCTCCTAATTTCCTCCATGTCGTTGCAGTTGTTAAAACGACCCTCCATCCAAAAACCTCCCCGATATAGCAGATCTTGAGCCATAGCTCTGATACCAATTGATGGGGATCGGGATCCAGACACAGGTCACCAACCACATACACGAGCACCGAAATCTAGGGCTAGTGCAAACTCACATATATCGTAGCAAATCCATGCCACAAATAAACTATTTTATTAATCATCAACATATCTTCCATAACTATTACATTAGCCTTATTTATAGGCTTTACAAGACTTGGGCACCAAGGCTACTTGGTCCAAAAGTAAACTAATTAATTATAAAATCACACATAAATAATAAAAGATATCATAAAACTACCTAAATAAGAAAATAATAATATATAATGAAATAACTAATTAAATGCTAATATCTATCTTGATCCACTCCTATGCTCCTGCATCAGACTCCCATGGTTAGAAAGAATTCGTCTTCGAATTCAAGCCTTTGATTGAGGAAAATCCAAATAGAATCTTCAATTGCTTCATATTAATTCTGGATCTTTTAGCATCTAATTGAAACCTTCCTTTCCAAATAAAAAGATATTTGGAATATTTCATTCTTCTTGGCTTCTTCTTGACCCCTCTAACAATGCAAATGTTTCTCTCTAGAATCTTCAACTGATTGAAAAAATCAACTAGAGTTTTGGCAACCTTCCAAGTGAAAATATTAATGCCCATAAAATCAATAATATCTTCGAAAGTTTTCTCAATTCTCATCTCTTCACTGTTCTTGTCAATAAATTGCTTATCAAAATTGCTTTGAACACCCAAATAATTTTCATTGCAATTTTCACAGTTGCAAGGATCAAATATTGGAGGCAAATCCAAATTTAATAACTTTGATGAATAACAAGATGCACCAAAATTACCAAATTCATTTATACCTTCAAAGACACAATGAGAATAACCGTGCCCCTCTTCACTTGACTCACACAGCGGAGCACAATAATGAAAAGGGCTATCTCCCTCGTACTCCCCGTCGAGACTCTCACGGCTTAGAGTGTCGATGCGAGCTACTCGGTTCAAATAAGGGTTCACACATCCCTCCCCGTCAGAACTCTTACCTATCTGGGTTCGAGCTTCAATGCGAGCAATGCGTTCCGTAAGTTGCCGTAGCATCCTCCTAATTTCCTCCATGTCGTTGTAGTTGTTAAAACGACCCTCCATCCAAAAACCTCCCCGATATAGCAGATCTTGAGCCATAGCTATGATACCAATTGATGGGGATCGGGATCCGGACACAGGTCATCAACCACATACACGAGCACCGAAATCTAGGGCTAGTGCAAACTCACATATATCATAGCAAATTCATGCCACAAATAAACTATTTTATTAATCATCAACATATATTCCCTAAAACTATTACATTAGCCTTATTTATAGGCTTTAAAAGACTTGGGCACCAAGGCTACTTGGTCCAAAAGTAAACTAATTAATTTATAAAATCACACATAAATAATAAAAGATATTCTAAAACTACCTAAATAAGAAAATAACAATATATCATGAAATAACTAATTAAATGCTAATATCTATCTTGATCCACTCATATGCTCCTGCATCAGATAATCAGAAAGAGGAGGTCCAAGGCAATTATAACTTTAAAAAAAAACCATCTGCGTTTTTTTTCCAATCCTACATTGAATTGAAGTGACGAAAAAAAGAAGGAAACATTTCTAAATTTTTAAAACTCATTCTTTGATTTTATTTCTTTCTTAATTAAAGGTTTTCATTCCATCTCAATACCAAAAAAGTAATGAATTTGTGCAGAAACAGAAAAATAAATGATAAAGAAAAAATCTGGATGGTGTGGGGTATTGCAACAAGGGAAGAGAGCTCCAATGAGGATTCAATGGAGAACATATACATCGGATAAATGATTTAGTGCAAACCCAGAAAAATAAAAATGCAAGAGAAGAAACAGTAGAGATAAAGAATTGAAGAATGATTTCTTTTTTGGTTGGAGAAGTGTTTTTGTTTTTTTCCTAACGGGATCCGTACATATTGTTCCATATCTGAAGAGTTTTAAGTAAGAAAGAAAATGAAGGTTGGCATTCATGGATTAGAAAGGAAGAAACGGAAGAGAGAGGAGAAGTGATGGATGAGTAACCAAGTAGAAATCAAGAAAAGAGTGGAGAGAGAAGTTGCACTCCCATTTCTTCTTGGAGTCCCATATCGACTGCAAGAATAAACTTCAGGTGTTTAGTCCTTTATAAATATCTTCAAACTCAGTCATTTTGTGTAGGGACTTAACAGTACAACCTATTTGGGCATGTAAAGTTCTTGTTGGACTAGTTGTTAAACCCCTAAGCTGGGTTTTCTTGATTAAAGTTTAGTTGAGATTTTTACAAAATGCTAGTTTGGGCATTTAAATCTCTTAAATTTTTTTTGTCAGTTAAGGGCTTCGGAATCGGAATCTTCTGAAAATTTCCAAATTTTTTCGGAATCGGAATCGGAACTCTATATTGAATTCCGAAAGATATTGGATTGGAATTGGAATTGCTGTTTCCGATCCGATCCGGCCGAAAGACAGCCCTAGGGCGAATTATGGGGCCCACAATTCAATCCACCGAACCCTAATTATTTTTCTTATCTAACGGAATTTATTGAGCCAAAATTTCTTTGTCTATAATGTGATCGCATTTTGAAATGTATTTCCACAGTTTCCTTTTCTCTGCTTATCAATGGCACCCCTGAGGGCTTCTTCAAGGTATTGGACAAGGGGATCCTCTTTCCCCGTATATTTTTGTCCTTTGCATGGAACCCCTTATTCAACACTCAATAGACTGGTAATGAATACTAGATCTCAAGTTGGGTTGCTTTCTTCCCCTTTTGGTTGTCGAATTTCTAACCTTGTGTTTGCAGATGATTGTCTCATTTTAATGAAAGCTTCTCTTCTGGCTGCTAGAATGTTAGTAAAGCTTTAGAGGCGTTTTCGTTGGCCTCGGGACATCACATTAATCTATATAAATCTACAGTTTGTTTCTCTCATGAAGTTTCTAATATTTTTAAAGGTAATGTTAGTAATATCCTTCATGTCCAGTATAACTCTACTATTGGGAAATATTTGGGCATTCATAACATAGTTTTTTTGGAAAGATCCTCAGAATGCTGAGGATCTCATTGATAGAGTAAAAGCTAAATTTGCTGGTTGAAAAGCTAATACCTTGTCTAAAATTGAGAGATTAACTCTCATTAAGTTTAGTGTCACAGTTATGTCCAATAATGTTTTATCTTGTTTTCAATGCCCTCCTAAGGTGGCTAAAGAGTTAAATAAGAGCTGTAGGAAGTTTTTGTGGGGTAGTAATAAGATTCCCCCTATTGCGTGGAAAGAGGTTTGCCTTCTAAAAAGTTTGGGTGGGTTGGGTATTCGTCTCACTACCCAATTTAATAAAGCAGCCTTAGCCAAGCTGGGTTAGATAGCCAAGCTGGGTTAGAAGTGCCTTATTGATAAAGCTAACTAGTGGACTAGATGCTAGACCTATTCTAAACCAAGGGATTCACTAGATTGTGGGGAATGGTTATGCTACTCTTCTTTGGACCTCTAACTATTAGATATATGCCCTAAAAGCCAATGTAAAAATAAAATACTCTAAGGATATAATATAATTAATATAATCAAAGGGGCGTGAATGTTACTCTAAGATACATAATGTACACAAAGTAACAAGTACATGGATAAAGATATGAATGGAAAGCAGTCTAAAGAAGTTAGATTCATGATATCTTTCCATTATAGAAGTATCGTATCCTAAAAGGCTCCTAGTCATAGGATCACCAATTGGACAATGGTGAACCGCAAAAACTGGTACATGCTATGTCTACTCAAGCAGGAGGATGATTAGTCTCAAGTCATTCGTGTAGAGACACTAAGATAAGTGTGTAGGTGCTCTATAGAGATGAAGTACATTGAACGCGATCAACTGAAGATTTCTTGTATGGAAGTCTTATTTACAAGTGTCAAACAAAGAATTCTAAGTTGTGATAATACAAATTAGTCCTTAGATGTCCTAAGACATCATAGTTGTTTTGTGTATGATACTCAACATATGCACAGAGGCATGTGAATGTATAACAAGAAATATCTACTCTTAGTGAGAAGAGAGAATACTCTAAAGATATGATTCGTTGAATTTTTGATCAAAGTACAGGATGAGAATTGAAATAAGAAGGTTTGCAATTGCATCCAAGTGAATCATATAACTTAAAGATGTCATGTTAAGGATTTAACACAAATTAATCATATCCAAACAACATATGCATAGAGGTATGTAAATGTACAACAAGAAATATGTACTCTTAGTAAGAAGAGAGAACACTCTACGAATATGATTCGTTGAATCTTTGGCTAAAATACAGGATAAGAATTGAAATAAGAAGGTTTGCAATTGCATCCAAGTGAATCATATAACTTATAGATGTCATGTTAAGGATTTGACACAAATTAATCATATCCAAACAACATATGCATAGAGGCATGTGAATGTACAACAAGAAATTTCTACTCTTAGTGAGAATAGAGAATACTCTAAAGATATGATTCGTTGAATCTTTGGCAAAAGTATAGGATGAGAATTGAAATAAGAAGGTTTGCAATTGCATCAAAGTGAATCATATAACTTAGAGATGTCATGTTAAGGATTTGGCACAAATTGGTCATATCCAAACAACATGACATAGAGTATTGTAATAGAGAAGGACCTAATTGCATTGTAATCACAAACTGGCTAGGTTCTCAAAATGAATTATATTTAGCTTGGAGTAGACATGACATACTGCTAGGTGTTACTTATGATTTGTGAAAATCGTGTAATGACTAATTATAATTAGCCTTGGCTAATAGGGAGAATTATATAGAATGATACAATTCACATTTAGTTTAGAAGTAATCATTCTTACCCACGGCCTGGCTAATTAGAACCTATAAGATCGCACATCAAAAAGGTATGGATCGAGAATTGAAAGGAGAATAAATGATTTAGTGGCTTGGTCAAAGTCAAAGGTCAAACTGTTGACCGAGACTTGACGGGGTCAACACAAGGTTGACTAGGACCAATGCTTGTTAGGCAAGTTAGCGATTTAATTAGTTAAGTCATCAAATCAATTATACTAAATAGATTAGCTTAAATGAATTAATTAAAGTTATGGAACATTAGTTTTGGTCCTATATGACTTAAATATTTATAAGAATGGACCTTATGGACTTAAGCAAAGTGTGACACATTAAGGGCTCATTTGGTACACCATATTAGACTCTGGATAGGAGTAAATAGTCTATGTCAGGTGTTTGGTGTCAACTTGTATTATTTAATTACCCGACTATTTTATACGGGTTGGGCTTTTAATACTCTCCTTACCTGATTAACTAATACAACCCACACACCCTGGTTTAGATAATACACGCTTAATTATACGACTAAGCACGCGTTCTACGAAAAAAATCAAACGCTATTTTCATCTTCTTCTCCTTAGGGTTCTTCTCTGCTATCTTCTCCAAAGGTTACTTTCTTCACTCTTCTCCAGGTATCCATCTCTCACTCTCTCTCTCTCTCTCTCTTTCATACTCTCTCCAATATGCTTCTTCTTGCTTCTTCTCTATTCTTTATATATTTGAATTTTTTTATTAAATTGTTGTGGAAGGTTATGTATTTTTCGTTTTTGAAATTAGGTTATGCTTACTTACATGAATGAAAGCTAAATCGTAAAAGGACCTATTTTACAAATGAGAAACATTGGACATGGGCTTAATGAATGAATTGCACAATCCTATTACAGAAGTAAATTAAACCATTTAAATGAATACACAAACTTCACAACAGTAGCAGCAACAGCAATTGAGTCATCACCATTTTCCTTTGGTACCTTTGGTTACGATTTCTTCTATAGTGGGTTTGGTCTTGCGTTTGGGACATTGTTGATTGGTTATGGGTGGTGCTGTCTGAATTCCTTGTTTTATGTTATCTTATGTATTTTGTTTTTGTTTAGTTTTGAACTGGTCTGGGTGAGAAGCTTGGTTCTAGCCTTGATTTTGAGGTCTAGGTGCCTCTACCCGGCTTTTGTAACTTGCTTTGTAATCTATTTTTTATGGGTTTCTTTAATGAGATCAGATTTCAACCACTGAAATGATGAATGAGCCTATGCATCACCTTGATATCAATGATGATGATGAGTAAGTTAAGGTTGAACCAGATCATTCTGCCTCTTTGCCAAGATTAAATCAACAAAACTCAGCTAGCTCAAGCAGTCGACAACGCAAGCGAAGTGCAGATACTGATATTCAAAAGGAAATGGCTAAAGCATTTGGTGAGATGATTTCTGAGTCTATTGACCAATTAAAAACTATAACTAATAGTTTGGTGAAATGATCAGAACCAAGACCTGACATTACTGCTGAATTGGCAAAGATAGACTTGTCTATTAATGACCAAATTAAGGCACTACGTCTAATTTTGGAGAAAGCAAGTGATGAGAGAACATTCTTGACATTGGATGGTGCTATGAGAAAAGCATTTGTTCTTCTCTTACTTGGGGCGAGGGAGCTGTGATTCACTCTTTGATATAGTTTGATTTATGAACAACTTTCCCTTTTGCTCTTATCACCTTAGTATGTGATCACTTTGAATTATACATTATTTGGTACTGTTTTTATTAACATATGCGAGTATGTTGGAATTTTTATGAGATACTACAATTATTATAATGGGTTATATGAAGAAAAAAAATATTGGCAAAAACAATTGAAAAACAAATCTTGTCATATGAATCTTACCAAAAAAAATTTCGTGTCATTTGAATCTCAATTTCCATTAAAATTATCAAAGAATTTTTTTTTAATTTTAAAAATAGTTTGATCTGATGTTATCCGGAACATCACCAAACACAGTATAACTTAGTCAGACTATTTATCCGAAACAGCACCAAACGCCTTATAATATTATGGATAAATAGTCAGTACTCTCTGGAACAAATTAATACTATCCGACGAAAATTAGTTAGTACAGTCCGACGTACCAAACGAGCCCTAAGGGATTAATGTGGTAGATCAAAGTAGTCCAAAAAGGCCAAAAAGAGGGAGGGTGCGGCACATGGGGAGAGGGGGTTTTGGGGACACATGTGTGATAAAAATGTCTCTATATATTCATACCCATAGCATCAAACCTCCTTAGGGTTTCAAGTTAGACATTTAGGAAGACAGGAAGACATCAAGCCTCCTTCCTAGTCTCCTTTGGCCGACCACTATTGAGGAATTAAAGGCTAACACCCATTTTCTCCTCTTGGTTCCTTATTCTCCTATCCTCATTCTACCTTGGTGATGATACTTTGGGGAAGTATAACCTCATAGTGCTTATTTGGAGAACAAAGTGGAGAATCAACAACTAAGGGACTATTCCCTCTACTTGAATACATATTTGGATTCAAGATTCGCTCCAAGAGTAAGCTCACTTTCTACCTTCTCTTTAATATGTGATATTAGTGTCAAATGTGCAAACTATCATAGACCTATAAAGATTGGGACTAAGTTGAGACTTGCATGAATCTCGAGCTATTTTCTTGCTTCCGCTTTATTTGATTTCATAGTTGATATGCATAGGCTAGATGATTTGTTCTCTCATAGTTTCGTGGGATTTTAGCAATTCCTATACCTAATTTTTTCTTCACTAACTGGGCCTTGCCCTTCCCCATTATTGATATAATCCCACATAATCAATAGTTCTGATTTTTATTATTAATCAGAGATGGGACAAAACAAAGCTCCTCCAAGTTCTGGATTTGGACGTAATGGACAAGGGCCCATTCGGTAACGTTTTGAGAGAATATTTTATGAGAAATAAAACGAGAAAATGAATTTGCATTTTCAATATTCAAAAATGCGTCTGATAGATTAATTGAAAAACATATTCAAAAAATCAAAATAGTGAAAACGTGTATGGGAGGACAATTTGAGAATAATAATTTGTGAGTTATTTTTCAAGTATATTTTTTGCTAATTTCTGTTCTAAAAAATAATTATTTTTTAAATTATGATATTTTAAAGGCTAAAATTATTACAAACAATGAAAAATGTGTACTTTGAGAATAATAATGTATAATTAAAATAATAATAAAAATTTATTTTAGAAAAACATAGAGAATAAAATAATATTATCTTTAATTTAAAATAAATATTTAAAAATAAATATGAAATTGAATAATATATGATGGTTTTATCATAAAATTAATATACACTCGTGTAGCAAAAAAAATAATAATGAAGTAGAACGAAAAAACTGAAAATTGAAAAAAAAAAAAGAAAATAAAAAAGAGAAAGCAATCAGACCAATACATTGGGTAGAAAAATGAAAACAATAATTTGGTTATTTCAGTGTTTGTATATGAGGTTGAATTTGTTTTCTGAAAACAATTCCTGTGAAAATGAAAACGACATACCAAACATATTTTTGGTAGAAAATGAAAACGGGGCCTTGAAAACGTTACTTAAACGGCCCCTAAGATTCTAACAGTGCCTCTTCCTATTTCCAGTATTGATGATCAGATGATTTGGGGCCTTAGTCCCTCTGGTGTATTTACCATTAAAAGTGCTTTTAATTTATAGGTTCCAGATTCAGAACTCATTTGCAGAACCATATTCTTTTGAAAATGTGGAAGTTATATATTCCCTCCAAAGTTAAGTTGATTGCTTGTCTCCCTTTGAGAAAGAGACTTAATGTTAGAAGTCATCTAAATAGACTTTTGCCTCACATTAACCTGGATGGTACTCTTTGTAATAATGCTCCTGAAACTATCGATTATTTGTTTCTTACTTGCTCTTTTGCTAATAATATTTGGAGTTGTGTAAATGATAATTTGCTAAAACCTCCTATTAGTACTGATCTTCTTACTTGGCTTGACATGTTGCCTACAACAAATTCTGTCCAGGGTCCTTGCCAGCTCTCCAAAGCGATTATGATATGTTGCACTTAAGCTCCTTATGCGATTCCATCAAGTTTGCACGTGTTTCGTGAAGCCAACTTCTTGGCAAATGCTCTTGCCAACCTTGGCCATAAGCTATCCCCTTCGTTCTTGTGGGAAGTTGGGTTGTCATTACTTCATACTCCTGCTTTCTTTTTTGATCTCCTGGGGCCTTTGTATCCAAGAAATTTTGCTTTGTAATTTTCCTTTCCACATAAAAAAAATATGTTGAAGAAATCAATACTAATCTATAAAAAATAAAAAAAAACCATCAAAGCCTGTAATAAATTTATTTTCTTTTTAGCAGATAATAAATTTATATACAAACCCATGAAAATATGTTATATGACTTCGTTTGGTTAATGGAATGAATTTAAGAGGAAATTATTTCTCATGTCATTTCCCATGTTAGAAATCATTTCTTATGTCCTAAGAGATGAGAAATGGAAGATTCTTTTCCCATGTTTGGTAATGCTGGGAAAGTAACCGGGATATATCACTTTATTTCCTTTCCTATGTTTGTTTTGAGTAGGAATGAAAAACAAAATTTGTATAAATTTTCAATTATACCCATATTAAATTAAATAAAAAAAGAAAGCATTTAATAATACAGTCCTGATCTCTTGGACCCCTGTAGTCCAAGAGATTTATGGTCACTCACCGTTGGATGTAAATTCAACGGTTCACTCATTTATGACTTGAATCGGGTAATAATCATTTATGTCATATTGCATTTATATATATCATTTTGAACCATTGGATTAATATCCAACGGTGGGTGACCACAATCTCTTGGACTCCTGTGGTCCAAGAGATCGGGACTGTTAATAATATATTGTAATTCTAAATTGTTAATGGGGACAAAATGGTCATGAAAAATGTGTATTTAATGTTGGTTTATTTCCCCAAACTTTCCCATGAGGAAAGAAAACAAAACCCAAGTTGGGAAGATGACTTCACTTTCCCCCTACTTCCCCATGGGTCAGGCAACAATTTCTCATACCTGAATTTACCAAATATGGGAAAATAATTGATTTCTCGTCCCCAAGTCTCCTTTCTCATGAATCAAACGGGGCATATAAGCCTATCCCAAAGTCCATGGTTTATTCTAAGTAAATTTAGGTTTTAGTAACAAAAAAACTTTAACTTTTGGAAAAAAGCCAAATTTGTTTCCAAAAAAACAGAAAAACTTCTCAATTTTCAAATCAAAGACATGCAAATATAAAAGATTTCTTAGGAAATTCAAAAATAAATAAGGACAATTTTATCCTTTTTAACTTTTTAAAAAAAATTTCTCTCTCCTTTAGCCTTTTTCAAAATCTCCTGTCCAATTTTTTTTGGTTCGGGGAAAGTCTCGATTGAATACACCAGTAAACATAAATGAAAACATAAAATTTAGTAAAAGAAAAAGAAAAGTAAACCCCACCTCCTCTCTCACTCCCCTCTGTGCCACCCACCGCCTCCACCGAGACCTTACCCGTTACCGTCAAATTCACCAGCCTCAGCCGACCCCACCCCTACCTCCTCCTCCTCCTCTCTCTCTCTCTCTCTCTCTCTCTGGCTCTCTCATTCAGTTTCTCTCTCTATTTCCGCCCAAACACCCCGACCCAAATCTACCTCTGCTAAACCCACTCTCTCAGCTCTCTCATTCGATCCCAAAACCCAAATACCGTCAAAAACCCAAACGCCCAGACCCGAATCGTCATCTCTCTTGAAACAAGGTAAAGTCTTTTTCTTGGTTGAATTTTTCGTGTGGGTTTGATTTCTAGAATGGTTTTATATCTACATGCATGTCAAAAGTATGAGTCGGTGATAGTGATAATATTCCTAACATGTTATTCCTCGTTCTTGCACTTTATAGGTTGCGTAAAATTGGAGGCAGAGAGGTTTGCTGCCGCATTGTAGCTTAAGCTAATCTTCAGACATGGTAAGCCAAACTTCAGACACTTTATAGTTTCCGGAAACAATGCTCTTTGTTCTTGGGAAATTGCAGGAAAAGATATATTTTCTAAGGTTTAAGTTTTAATTGTTTGATTCTTCGTACCCTATATAAGTTGATGATGACATCTTGAAATTGGGGTTTTGGGTTTGTTTGTTTGTTTGTTTTTCGGATGCATAAAGTCACAGGCAGATATTAGGAAGTGGTTTATGAAGTCGCACGACAAGGGCAATGGCAAGAAACCTGCGCCGACTACTTCACAGACTCCTTCTACAGCTAAGGAAGAGCCTAAAGAACCAGTGAGTTTTCGGTTTGGTTTGGTGACAAACTAAGATTTTGTTGCATTTGCTTGGTTGTGTCTGTAAAAGTCAGACATATCGTTTTTAGCATCTATGGTTTGGATAAACTAACAGCTACTTGATGCAGGTCTGATTGGGTTTAAATGGTTTTAGAGACATTAGTTTGTGTTATTTGCTTCTAAACAACAATATGATTTGTAAACACTGTATGTTCTTTTTTAAAACAAAAAAGTAGAATGATTTTTCCACTGCGTGGTTTTAAGAGAATTGATATACAAACATTGTACTGAATATAATGATAAGAAAAGGAGGCTTGTTTTCTTAATCATGTTATGTATTTTGTTCTTGTAGTAATCAAGGAAACTATGAAAGTGTAATCAGAATCTCAAACCAAAACGGAAATTCCACAGAAAGAACACCACCCCCTCCCAAGTTGGCTAGTCCACACAGGAGCATGGGAATTTCGAAACTTTGTTTGTCATAATAAACTTTCCCATTTGTTTTCTTGTGTGCTTTTATCTGTGATAAACCAGGTGCATGGAGGTCAAGAGAATCCAGGCAGGAGGAAAACTAGCAAGTATTTTACCACAGATAAGCCAAAAGCTGAAAAAGAAACTGAAGTTCCAGCCAAAAGAAAGACTCACAAGGAACCTGATGAATCCGTGAAACCCTCACCTGCAAAAAAAGTTCACAAAGTTGTCGATGATGACGATGATTTTGTCTTACCTCATTCAAAGAAGAACTCAGTTGATGCGACTCCTAGTAAGAAATTGAAGAGTGCATCTGGCGTGGGAGTCCCACAGAAACTTACGGCTATTGATGAAGGTGGTGATAATGACGTCAAGGATGCTGAATCTCCTCACAAGCCTGGTGGTAAGGGTCGTGGTGGAAGAGGTACTTCGGCAGGACCAGCTGGTGGAAGAGGTACTTCGGCAGGACCAGCTGGTGGAAGAGGCAGGGGCGCTGGACGAGGTGGATTTATGAATTTCGGAGATAGAAAAGATCCTCCACACAAAGGAGAAAAGGTTTAGTGTTTTGGAATGCCTGGAATTGATTGTTGAAATGATCGTATTATTCTTGATGTTAACCATTAGTCCCTGTTTGCGTGTCTCAGGAAGTTCCTGAAGGTGCTCCAGATTGTTTAGCTGGTTTAACTTTTGTAATTAGTGGTACACTTGACAGGTATTTGTTTGTTTGACTTTCACAAGCTTGTTTGTACATTTGGTTGTAGATTTAAAATCCCTTGCACATACCTTCTTGGGAATCAGCAACCCGATTTTTCTAGGAAGCTATTACATATAACGGCTTCATGTACTTGTTAGGATTGTGTTGATATTATTGTTTCAATTACGATGTTTGTCTGGTTGCATTAATTAATTTGATTATGTCTTCTTTCCTTGCTTTCTTGGTAGAGTTTAATAAATATTTATCTTGCAGCATAAGATTGAAGTTTAAAATTTTACCATACTTACAGTTTGGAAAGAGAGGAAGCAGAGGAATTGATAAAACGTCATGGCGGTCGTATTACTGGATCTGTCAGCAAGAAAACGGTTACTTCATGTTTCTATCTTGTAATTTCTTGTATTTTGATACCACTGCTGGCATGTGATTAACATAGTCTGTTTGCAGAACTATCTTTTATGTGACGAAGATATTGAGGGAAGGAAATCCTCTAAAGCCAAAGAACTTGGGTTTGTTATCTTGGACCGAACTAGATGCAATTTCATATTACTTCTGCTTCCTTTATTTATCATCTAAATTTTAATTGTATTCTGTAGTACTGCTTTTCTCACCGAGGATGGACTGTTTGATATGATTCGGGCATCTATCCGTGCTAAAGTACCTGTGCAAGAGGCCAAGAAATCTGTGGATGATGCGGCAGCAGCACCTTTGCCCAAGAAAAGTCCTAATAAAGTAGCATCAAAGAGTATGTTGCAGTTAACTAAGCAGTTTTGGTCTATCATTCTTATGGCAGATTCATAATTTAGTTTTTGGTTTGACTGGGTTTATGTGTGTGGGCCATGCTTAATTGCATATCACATAGTTTGTTGAGTGGGCATTCTTGCTTTTCATTTTGCTTTATCTTTTTGTCTGTCTAACTCTGTAATTTCTTATGTGGATTTACTGTGTTTTTACATTGACCTCTTTATTCATATAGGCACTTGAATTATGTATATGTTTACTTTCTCTCTCTCTCTCTCTCTCTCTCTCTCTCTCTCTCATTGTGTCCAATTATGTGTTGTTATGCAGTGTAGTGTTTATGCATATTGTCACACAGCTAGATACATAAAAACATTTATAGATAATTCATATATATATATATATATTTATTTGTACATAACTTTTGCTTTACTAAGCAATAACGTTCTTGAGGCAATCTGCTCAAAGACAATGAAGAAAGTACCTTACCCTCCGTTTGGATGAATGAATTGAAAATTGCACAGAATTCTTAAATGACGGAATTTATATCTCCATCGTTTAAATTTCTGGCAGTTGATGATTTCAGTGTTTGGATTTATGTATCTTGAATTTTGTAAATGACACAAATTATAGGGAAAACGAAAACCTGATCAGTAGAAATTGCGAAATGACGCTTCTTTTAGCAGAAATTAAACTCAGGAATCTTGATACCCAATTTCCATGATTTTTTCCGCGTGTCATTTAATAAGTTCCGTGCTTAAGTTGCCAAACAATGAAAATATCAATTTCTCCTCTTCAATTCCCGACTTTTAGCTAAATCCCAAGTTATTTTCCTCCATCCAAACGGAGGAAAAATTGAAATGAGATTTCGAAGATATTAATGTAGCATTGGCTACTGTACAGTTCTGCAGGCAAATAATCATCATATGTTTTTGCACTGTCCCCCCCTCCCTTCACAAATCTGGAGCAAACAAGTTGTCTTGTAGTTTGGTTTGGGTGATTGGAAGGAACTGTGATTATCTGCTCTCAGATGTTATCAATATGATTATCTTATATTCTCCTTCATCTTTTTATTTTTAAGTGTAGCCATATATCCAATAAAAATTTACTCTCAATTTTACTTTTGAAGGAATAATACTTAGATTTTTTTGTCAAAAAAAATGTTGCACATTGTTATCTTTTAACTAAATGATCAAAGTCAACTTTGTGATGATTCTTCTTCTTCTTCTTCTTCTTGACCCCTTCGCATATTTCTCTACCTTCAAAAGTGTGTATATCTCTCTCTCTCTCTCTCTCTCTCTGCCCATCTTGTATCATGTGTATAGTATTTTGCATTGATGGAGCCTATGCCCTGGAGGGCACAAGTAAACTTTCTTGTTATATGGAGTTTGGATGCTTTTCCTAGCAGGTTAATATAGTAGTTGCATCTTATTTGAAGAATAAAAAGTAGTTGCATGGTTATTGAAGTTTTCTTATAAAATAGACATGTACTGTTCCAGAAGATTGTGCTGGAAGCTCCTTGGCATCAAGTGTATCCCACAAACAATTGGAGTCAGATGCTTCCCATGCTAGGCGTAAGAAGCAACCTACTGAGCATTCTGCCTCTACTTGGACAGAAAAATATAGGCCAAAGGTTCCAAATGACATTATCGGGAATCAGTCACTGGTATGCCTGTTAATTATTGCTTTACCACCATTGCATCTGCTGTTGAATCGTTGTCCGCACATGCATCTATCTAGAAACCATTGTAAGTTTGTTATTGTGATAAAATTTATGTAATGTCTAATATGCAGGTAAAGCAGCTTCATGATTGGTTGGTACATTGGCATGAGCAATTTCTTGATACTGGAAATAAGAAAAAAGGCAAAAACCCAACCAATTCTAGTGCCAAAAAGGCTGTACTATTAAGTGGAACGCCTGGTATAGGGAAAACGACGTCCGCTAAGTTAGTCAGTCAGATGCTTGGTTTCCAGACAATTGAGGTGTCAATACTTTTACCAAATTTGCATAACTATGGAATAATTTGAATGTTGCTGAGTTATGTTACTCAATGCAAATGCCTGCATATTGTTTAGGTAAATGCTAGTGACAGTCGTGGGAAAGCTGATTCCAAGATTGAAAAGGGAATTGGTGGAAGCAATGCAAATTCTATTAAAGAGCTTGTCAGCAACAAGGCCCTGAGCATGGATGGGTTGGTTTTACACACTTTCTCTATATAATGTATATTTTTTGGGGTCATTTATGCATAGGATGTGCCTGAAGGAATTTATTTTCTCTAGTTAATTCTTAGTTAAATTTGCAGATTAAAGCATCCCAAAACTGTGCTAATTATGGATGAGGTTGATGGGATGTCTGCTGGAGATCGGGGAGGAGTTGCTGATCTTATTGCTAGCATAAAGATTTCTAAAATTCCTGTGATCTGCATTTGTAATGATCGTTACAGTCAGAAACTGAAAAGTCTTGTGAACTACTGTTTACTTCTCAGCTTTCGGAAACCTACTAAACAACAGGTCCCCCCCACCTCCCTAACAGTAAATTTTTGGTGTTTTGATATATTTTAGTATTTTAAAGAATTTGTTCTTATATGTTACTTGAGTGCATTCTTTCTAGTAATTACTTGCAAGTTGCCAAACCATGCTACTAATTGGTTCTTATTAATGTTGGCAATGTTTAAAAAGTTTGGAGCGCTGTCATTGAATGATTTTTCTAATTTTTTAATTTGGCTTGCTATATTGATTGAAAGTGTGCACTGCGACATATGTGTGTGCGCACTCGGACACACAAACTGACAGATGTGATGAAAATTAAATTGTTTATGCTGGTTGTGATGCATAAGAAACTTTTTTGTTAATTAAGCCAATGACTAATGTATTTTAAAGGATTCCACAACATGCTCCTATATCTGTAACGTGATAATTTTTGTTGCTTTATGATGTTGGGTGCCACAAAAACTTCTTTGGTATGAGAGATATTTTTTGATCATTAAACAAGTGGTTTAATAGGTTATTTTTGTCGACCTAGAACTGAAAGATTAATTTTCGACAATAAAAGTGTCTTTGTTCCATTCATTGGCATTTTGGTAGTGAATACTAAACATTGAAGTCAAACAAATTTACCAAGGTTGACAAAAAACATTTTGGTTATGCTACAGACTTGTTTGTTTCGTTTGGTTCTGGGTATAGCAATATCTGTTGTCTAACAACACGCTGGCATGTTTTTTCTCAAAGCCTCAGCTCTTATCCTTTCCAGCCTCGGGTTGTAGTACCTGAACTTGAATTGTAATTTTTTTTAAGCAGTTAGAGAAAAGCATTAAAATGTGAAGGCGTGATTTGGTCCATAAGAAAGAACCAATTGATTTGTTATTGGATTTTATTTCTTTTGGACAGGGAAACAAGTTTGGCATTATTTTTCTGTAAGTTAGGATGTAAATATCTCTGGCAGCGATAAATGGGCAGCACTCAAACACTCACTTTTGACTTTATGTTTTTGAGGAAAATCTCATGTAGTGTGATGTTTAGCCAATTTAATGTAGGGAAAACCTTTTCGTTCCTGTATATAAAATACAGATATATGCTTCCCATGGCCTGTTGTGCATGCATGTGGGCTGATGTAGTTGTGAAAATCTGCATTGGTGATTGCATATAGAAGTGCTTGTTTTTCTTCATGTGTATATGGGCATGGATAGGAAATTTTATTTTTGTGCATTTGTAATACAGTTAGAAATGACATTTCATGCTTTTTGACTCTTAAATTTGGCTTACCTTTGAATAAGGTTTGAATGACGTTGCTGCCAGGAAGCAGTTCTAACACTTTATATTGTGTTCATGGTGGTAGATGGCAAAGAGGTTGATGCAAATTGCAAATGCTGAAGGACTTAAAGTTAATGAGGTAAATATTGTGATGAAAGTCTAACTGTTTGGAGTTATCATGTACCATATTGCTACAGAAGCTTTGGACCCCACCAAATATTGTAAATTATTATTTCTGGAAATATTAAGCGTGAGACAAATTCTATTGTTAAGCAAAATGGACTATATTGTAGAATTATATAATTTAATTTTCTTTTACCCCCTTTGTTAGGGCCTAGTTCAGTTTAGGTACTTGTTCTTTTTGTGTTAAGTGCTAACCTTCGTAATTGTATTTTGTACTATGGTTTTACGTGTGATCAAGTATCTGGCTTATCTGGTTTCTGACATGTATTTAAAGGTTCTTTTTTATTCCCATGTTGATTAATCTTCTTGTCATTTTCTCAGATTGCTCTTGAGGAACTCGCAGAAAAAGTTAATGGAGACATGCGAATGGCAGTTAACCAGTTGCAGTATATGAGCCTATCAATGTCTGTGATTAAATATGATGATGTAAGGCAGCGCTTATTAAGCAGTGCAAAGGATGAAGATATTTCACCATTCACAGCTGTTGACAAGTATGTCCGCAATATTTTCATTTTTGGCTCTGGTTTTCTGCATCTTGCTGTCTATTGATATGCATGTCTTCTCTTATTCATTTCTATTTGCTGTACTTTGTTTCTTGATCGATTTATGCATAAAAATTCTTTAATATTTGAGGTTGCTGTTTCAACCATGACTTTACGATTCACTTCTTTGCTCTCAATTATATGCTTTGTTTTTGTTTTTAATAAAAAACAAAATTTTATTGATAAACTTTGGAACAGTACAAAGATGCAGTGGAAAAGCTATCCACTGAGAAAATGTAGAAATTAAGAAACTAACCCACCATCCACAAATCAGAAAAACTTAAGGTCTGAGCTCAATTCTTTTTTGATTTTGAGAAATGAAGTTTTATCGGAATCTTAATGGAAAACATACAACGTAATACCGCAACGCACCATCTACCGTACAACAGGAATACATTAAAATTCATTGCATAAGCTTAAATAAGTACAGCCTTCCAATTGGCAAAAATTCCAAAGGCGGTATTTCCCTGAATACAGAAGAAACCGGAGCTGATAATGATGCCCAAAACTGTAACTTGTTCCGTAAAACCTCCACTTTCACGATGCCCAAAACCTTACAATATCCCATAAAACCTCTGTTTGTCTCCCCTCTATAACTTTTAAAGATCCTTTTGTTTCTCTCTAACCATACCACCCAAAATACAGGCATTACACCACAATCTGATGAAGTCTTTGCCTTCTTTCCTTCGCCAAAAGCGTCTTGTTTCCCTCATGTTAAATTGAACTTCTCAGAATCTTGTTACGGGTACTTTTTCCAGTCAGTGAAGGCTCTATTTGGCCTTCAGGAGTGTTGAGAATATCCCACATCCAAGGATGGAGGCCTAGCTTAAGAGCTTAAAAGATCTTGGGCCTCTCCATCCTTTCCCATTTGGTTTTGGGTTGAATGCTTTCATTCTAGTATGCGTCCATTACCATGTGTGTGATGCTGACTTGTCTTTTTGTCCTGCAGGCTGTTTGGTTTTAATGCAGGAAAGTTGCGGATGGATGAGCGTGTTGACCTGAGCATGAGTGATCCTGATCTAGTCCCTCTTCTTATACAGGTGCGTGCTTTGCTAGCGCAGCTGTTTTTGGCTGGCATATTCTGAATAAAAAATGATATAACAAACGGTGAGATATTTTAATCTGCTGAGTTTCACTATCGAATACTACTGCCAGAAGAAGACTTGCAGTGCATAGTGTTAACAGGCTGCATGGATGATAACCTATTCAGCAGTTTCTGTTTCATGTCACTGGTTAACTAATAATTATCATATACGTTTGTAATAACAATAACATCAGGAGTGCTGGTTAATTATAAACATATGACTGCACGAAGCATTATCTTGGAATGCTTTTCAGTTGAAAATGATATTAATGTGAATAGAATTTTTAAGGGACACTTAACTTAGTAGGAGCATATTCCTAAAAGATACTTTTTCGACGTTTCCTTTGATGTGTTATTTCACTAATCAGAACTCATGAACAATTTTATTTTATTTTTACAAGTAAAAGAAATTTACTAGAGCGAACAGGTGATGGGTGGTATACACCTTAACAAATGATTCCAATGCTCACATACTGAACTGTTCTGACTATCATTACAGCTCTTCAGACAAATTTCTAATACTATGTGAGAACTTGAACTTGCATCGATATGAAGAACTGTTTTAACATTTGTATCATGACTCTGGCCAAAAAAGAAAGAGCAACAGTTGTATCATGAGATTAATCTGGAATATTCTTATAATTTGGTATGATAACTATGAAATAGGAAGAAAGGATAAAAAAATGTATATTCTAAGCTATCAGTCTCTTTCTCTCTCCCCCTTCTCTGTAGATATAATATATATATATATATCAATATTCAAGTCAAGAAAGAGTTGAAAGGAAGCTTAGTGTGTTCTTACTCACCACACTCTCCTCCAGTTTTTAAATATGTGCTATTTGACTTAAGATCTTAGTGCGGCTAGTACCCATACGAATGACTAGATATTTGATTTTGCTTCATTTTCTTTTGATCACTTCCATTCTTCATGGACTTAGATGTAAACTTACATTTATTCAAACATGGACACTTATGCTGTCAAATTTTAACCTTATTCTTTTTCCAAATGATGATATTTGTAGTGAAATGTTTAAATATTCTCGTATATTAAGCTTATTATGCAATTTCTGGCAGGAAAATTATATTAACTATAGGCCAAGTTCGGCTGTCAAGGATGATAGTGGGATAAAACGCATGAACTTGATTGCCCATGCCGCTGAGTCTATTGGCAATGGGGATATTTTCAATGTACAGATTAGAAAATATCGGCAATGGCAGCTTTCCCAAAGTGCTTGTCTTTCATCCTCTATTTTTCCGTATGTTTCTTAACATCAGCTATGGAAGTCGAAATAATATCTTTATGAGTGTATTCGTATTTCTAGTATGTGGTATCATTTTTATACTCATTTTTTGTTATAATCAGTGCTGCATTGTTGCGTGGGCAAAGAGAGACACTTGAGCAGGTAATGAATTTCTATTACATGCAAGCTTATAAATTCCAAAAGTGTAACTGATGCTCTTTGTGGCCTTGGAAAATGTATTGATTCTGTGTGCTCTAGCGATTCACATTTATTGTCCCCATTGATTTTCTTTTTCCTTTTTTTTATGTTATGCCAGAGGTATACGCCATATTTGGGATATTATGTGATTGACTTATGCTAGTGTAGACTATTGTAAAAAAGTTCTGCTGGTTTCTTTGAGAGTGAAACCTGTGCTAGTTTCGTCTTTAGTGGGCTGATCGTTGTTTATGAAATTAAGATGAAGGTAGGGTGTTTTGTGGTGGAGCAGAACTTATTTCTTGAAAGTTTAACGAGGAAATTTATTGAAAAATGTGCTAAGGAGCTGCGTTTAACAAAGTAATGTACTAGAGATTACAGCCTCTCTTTATGGTGACTATTCAATCAAACGATTAATTAAAGGATTAGAAAAACAAAAGATTAATTCCACAGGGCTAGCTCAAGAATTTGCTCCCATTTCCAATCCCTGTCTAAGTGTAGCATTAATCAATCACTTAGGAGCTGCTCTAAGAACAGCTTGGTTAACCTTATGAGAATAGGCTCATGCCAGCTTGGGTCATTGCATGCAGTCAAGGGAGTCTGACCCATGCCACACCGACAAATATAGCTGAGGAACATAACTCTCAAGGAAAGCAAAATGCAAGGTTATTTGACCCTTGCTCTGTTATAGGACTAGCAGGTTGGGTCAACATAGAAACTGTCTAGTTGGTCCCTCTTCCAGCTAGTCTCACTTCTTGTAATAACTCTCTTTAATTTTGTGTTTGTCACTTTAGTAAATGAATGAACCTTTACTTTCAGTAGATTTTCACATGGTTATGCTATTGTAATTTCTCATGAAATTTTTGAAAATCTTTCAAATGCCTGACAATATAACTGGTTTTTCTTTATAATCATAACTTCCTCTTTGTTCTCATTGGACCACTGGTTCAACTGAATTGTCCCCTTTCTTCAGTTTATAGAGTTGGGTTTGATTCCTATTAAAGAGGACTTATACATTTGTGGTACTTGGAAAATTCAGTTTTTGGGTTTTATACCTTCCAAATGTTGTGAAATGTACATGTTATATATGCATTGAGGTGTATGCTTATTGTCACAAGTTGGCCTTCTTTTGCAGGGAGAAAGGAATTTTAATAGATTTGGGGGGTGGCTGGGAAAGAACTCAACACTTGGAAAAAATTCGAGGCTCTTGGAAGATTTGCATGTCCATCTTCTCGCTTCTCGTGAATCTAGTTCGGGGAGGTAGTCTCTGTTCTACGTTTGAACTTCTGGTCACTAACCTAATGCATTTGTCTTTGAGTTTTGCAATGGCTTATGCCAACATATAAACGTTGTTGACTTGTATAAGGACTGAAATTAATTTACAACCAATGATGTTTTTAAGGGTAAATGTCTCCTTGGAACCTTAGGTCCTTTTGTAAACTTTTATTTTCTTGTCTGCACATTACCAGTGTCTCCTAGGAAAGAAACTTAACTTTTTTATATTTATTTTGGAGCCTAATGGTTATCTTAAAATTTCCCTTCTGTTTTTTGTCCTACTGTTCCTTGCCTTTTAGCTTGAAAATTTTAGAAATTTCCATGTGCAATCTCTGGATTACTTTTGATATAATATATTGGATTAGTAAATGTTTATCATATAGTTTATATAAGGTTTTTATTAGTAAATATGTGTTCATTTCAAAGCAATAGGGTGGAAGCACAAAACTATGTTCACTCAATGGTGTTCTTAGGATGCTGATTTACTTAGCTTCGTAGATTCTTTGATCATAAGGTTCAGATATGCAAGGCAAAATGTTTTTCTTGGGGTATCCTCTGTTTGACTAACTAGATAGAGTCTAGAAGCTAGTATCCTCTGTTCTAGTCTCTTTGTGTTCTGTTCTCTTTACTGCAAATGCAGTTTTAATCTCATCATAGTCTGCTTCATTTCTTTGCTGGTGCTATTGGAAAGAGTTCGTTTGTCTGGAGGGAGAGATGGTATGAGGCGTTGGGAGTTGGCATCTTCAGGATAGTTCTCTTGAAAATCTGTTTTTAGAAATTTAATTGATAGATCTGATCAGTCAGTTTTTGCTCCAGCTGAGGTGATATGTGAAGCAAAGGTTTTGGGTTGGCTTGTGGTTCACAAGAGGGTGAGCACATGTGGCTTGCTTCAGAATAAGAGACCTAATTGCTGCCTTTCTCCAAGTTGGTGTAAAATGAAAGGAAGATGCAGATTGTTTGTTTGTCCATTGTCCTGTAGCATAAAACTTGTGGTGACTATTCAAGGAGGCTGGAGTGAGTTGGGTAATTCCACAAGGGTGCCATTCATTGCTTAGTGAAAGTCTTGCTGCTTTCGGTGGAGGAAAGAAGGCTAGAGTGTTATGAGGTTGTTGCAGGAGGGCTATCTTGAGGATTTTTGACAATAAATGAGGGATGGGGGTAGAAGCGCTGTGGGAGAGGGTGAGGATTTTGTCGTCCCTTTGGGCTTCAGTTACATCCAAATTCAGGGATCTTAATTTCTCTTCTTAATTTGCTAAATTGGGAAGTATCCGTAGCATAATGTGTTTGTTGTAGGTTTCGTTGATTTCACTTGTATCAGTTCTTTGTTTTTGGTAGACTCCTTGTTCACCACTTCTTGTGTCTATTTCATTATCTTTTCATAAAAATTGACCTATTTTGTCCCCCTTGAAAGGATCTAAGTTTCTTATGCTGTAAATTATTCAGGGAAACCCTGCGAGTTGAATACCTTTCTCTTCTTCTGAAACGATTGACCGTGCCACTCCGTGAACTTCCTAAGGTTGGAAACAATCAATTTTTGGTTGCGTATGAATCTTTATATCAATAACAAAAGATGTAAAATAGTTGGGTTGAAGATCAGTTGTAAATCCATCTTCTGTGTTTTAAAAAATTACCAGGATGAAGCTGTACACAAAGTTGTGGATTTCATGAATACTTACTCCATTAGTCAGGATGACTTTGATACTATTGTGGAGTTATCCAAATTTCAGGTAACCCCACCTAACTTGGTGCAGCTTTGCTACTGTTCTAAAGTTGTTCATGTTTTCTCATCGATACCTTACGTATCAGGGGCACCCAAATCCTCTAGATGGGATTCAACCAGCTGTAAAGGCAGCGCTGACAAAAGCTTACAAAGAAGGCAGCAAAACAAGGATGGTACGAGCTGCAGATTTTGTCACTTTACCTGGAATGAAGAAGGCTCCTAAGAAGCGGATTGCTGCTATTTTAGAACCATCTGTTGATGTAATTGGAGAGAACAATGATGATACTTTGGTTGAGAGTGAAGAAGAAAATTCGTCAGATACAGAGGACTTAGGTAAGTTTTTGTCTGTAATCATATTGTTGCTGTTTTCTTATATGTTTTTCTCTGTCATCAGATTATTGCTGTTTTGTTACATAATTGCAGATAGTGCATTTTGATAGGACTGCTTTAGTTTTAGGAAATTTTTCACAAATGGCAATCTCGCTCTGAATAATGCAGTTTGTGAAAAGGTGGCGCCTTTCAGGAACAGTAAGCTGTATAATTATTATTATGCGAAATAAAGATGGCATATGGTAACATGCTGCACTCCATAAAATAAATGGAGGGAATGTTCCATACTGTCTGGGAACATCGTTTTGATTCTGAAAATTGTAAAAAGAAAAGGAAATGCCGGGAACACGTTTGGAAATGTTCTTTCATGAACTGTTCAATGATATATTATTTTTTCTGAGCATCCATCTCCGGGGAATATTGAAATGATGCCACATTTTGCTCTTTGTTTTTGTTCAAGAAACCTGACACCACTAAAAATGGTTTGTTTTAAAATTAATGCAATTTTCTTATGATTGGCCAACAGAAACTTGGCGATGAATTTGATTATGATAGGATTGTAATGGGTAGAAAAAACTATGCAAACTAGAATGCTTCTAGACTCTTTAACTATTCTGGTTGACTGCGACTTATTGGTGTTCACTTAGTGATTGTTCTTTTCACACTTTTTTCAGAAGGTTCTGCGGCTGGTGAGAAACTGCAACAGGAACTTCAAAGTTTAAATACAAAAGGTAGTTGGTAGCCACATGGACTCACACACGCCCATGTTCATGTCATTTAGGTGCACTTTATTTCTGAATGCATGATTTACGTGTGCCTCATACTATGTAGGAGTGCATGTACAATTCGATTTGAAGGGTGCAACAAATTCAAGTGCAAAGAAGACACCAACGGGCAGGGGTAGAGGTGGTTCATCTGCCGCAGCTGAGAAAAAAGGAGGCCGAGGTTCAGGGCCTGGTGGAAAGAGAAAGAGATGAAGGGAGGTGAAAGAAGAGACGTTGACTTTCCGTTTTCTTGTATTTGGCTCGTTTTATAAGAAAATGTAAATAGATTTTTCCTCCACACAAACATTTTTGGTAGGTCACTTGGCGAGGAATGGTATGTCTTCGGTTGTGTTGGTTTACGAGGTTACTGTTGGTGCTATTGAATTTGACTCCAAGATTCATCTTTTTGCCTTTAGTAGCGTTTTATTTTCATCAACGCACTAGATAATGGTTTTAGTAAGATTAACTTGTGTTAACGGTGGTTTGTTCTTCACTCATATAGTGCGTCAGGTGACAATTCTCATTGAGTAATCTGAGAACCAGAGCTTCTACAAAATCACTTGCCATAAATAATAAGTTCATAAAATATGTTTGTCTGCTTCTAATCTCACCATGAGAAATATTAATTAATCTGCCTTAACAAAAGTAATGCAAAGTATTGGTTTGTATTAAGCTTTGTTGGTTAATACAATTTTTTTAATTTAAATTTGCTGGTTGTTAATCTTTAGTTAAGCTTAATATTTAGGGAGGGGAGTGTTTCCTCACACACAAATGTCGGGTTTGAACATGAGATTATTGGTCTGTAAATTAAGATCCTTTTTCAGTGGTCTCCGAGTCAAGTCATGCTTAAAGAATACTAATAGGGGATTTTTCTTTCATGCGTTTTATAGATGTCAAACTTTGTTCAGCTGATAAAAGTAAAACATCAAAGCTCATCACGGTGATCGAAAACCAGATGCATCTAAATTGCAAGGCATGCCTTTCTCTTTGTGGTAGTATAATGAGCATCCCTCTCATACCCTCCATAATAATCCTAAGCATTAATGTTGTAAATTAGATAAAGAGTGCTGCTAAACAAATCTTAAAATTAATTGAGTACACCCTATGATCTAAGTACACTCTAATATTTAAATCAAAATGTAAAATTAACTAAGTACATCCTAGTTAACTACTAAAAATACCCTTGATATACCCTTATACACTCTATCACACAACACCCTAATCAATCCTAAGCCAGATTTCTCTTTTTACATGAATTCGTGCTCTATTTTCCGATTTTGGGTTTGCAGTACTTTTGAGAGAAATTGGTAAGGACTGGATTTGTGCACGAATGAAATTTTGTGTTGATTTGTCAAATTGCATTGGCTCATCCAAAATTTCAACTGCAGCTATGGCTAAAGATGGGACCTGGTCGATTGAGAAGCCAACACTTCAGAACATGAACAAGCAAGGTGAGCAAGATTGCTTCAGTTTTAACATCACAATAACTGAAGGGGTCCTTTGTAGCAATGTTTACCTAAATGGTGTACATATTGATGATGGTTGTCATGTCGACAGTTGAAACTAGTGTAACACCCCATGATACAACAAGTGGAATGCTAACCAAGATATCTGAATCCGATTGTGAAACTCGGAATCGATTTATAAATTGTAAATAATTGAGGGCCTTGAGTGGAGAATTGAAAGGCAACCTTCTTGATAACTGACTTGAAACCGCAATCCAGTTTTCCAATAAATGAATTACGATTGCTCTAATAAGGGAGGGAGGGAGAGAGAGATGGAGACGGGGAGCAATAAAACGGAAATAGAAAAGTTTTCTCCCAACTAACGAGGCGTCAAAAGTCTGCATTTGGACAACACCAATAAAGGGCATTTGGAGAAGATGCTCAACCCAGCAAGATCAGAAAACTAATTGTTAGACGTTAGAGTAAAATTTTCAGATTCTACGACAGGCGGATGAAACTCATTGTTTATGTATGTACGGATAAAAAATACATTTGTATTATTATTAACATATGGTCAATATGTTCTTTTTGGTCATTTTATATAACGGTAAATTAGTAATTCAATAAATAGTTTGGTAGTAGAGTGTGCTTAGTTAATTTTAAGGTTTATTTAGCAACACTCTAGATAAATCCATACATACGTAAAACGAGCATAATAATAGTAGCTAGTAGGAATTATATCCCAACAATTCAACAAGAACGAACAAAGTAGTGATATTCTCACTCTCATAGCAATACTACAAATAATAGGACAAAACAATATTTGTAAACACACGAGTGGTCCATATAGTTCTCCAGAAATCCCTAAAATAGATCTTGCATCTAGGTATGCAACACCACATGAAAGGCCCATACCATATGTGATTATGAACCTTTATTTAACTACATATAGATATAGTAGTACAACAAATATTACTGTCCGGCTGGGAAACGAAACCGTCAATATGCCACTGACAATATGCCGATATAATTGTCGCAAACAAAACGTACTCACATGTTATCGATACAATTTCACCAATATTAACGGACATATATTATTTCAACAATGTCGATGCACACAACCTTTATTTAATAAAGAACTGATGGCTTGCATAGAGAACTTCTGAGATATTCATCAGAGACATATATGTATACACCATTTTTATTAAGGGGTGGTGGTTATTGAAGGTGGAGAGAACGGAAATATGGGAGTTGATGGGAAATTTGGAAGTGAAGTAATAATAGGGGGAGGCAACCTATATTCTGGCCATAAAGGTGCGGGGGTCAGAGGAGGAAACTTCAGGTTCCGAGGAGGAAACTTCAGGTTAGGGATCTTAGGCAGCTTATAATGAGGAAAGGTAGGGGCTAAGAGTTTTCGAGGAGCGGCGAAAGCTAAATGTGTGCTTGAAAGTAATGAAGCGACGACAAAGATAGCTATGACAAACGATTTCCAAGTGGCCATCTTAGTGTGTGGAAATAAAGCTGATGAAATTTGATGTGGACGAGAAGACCAGCCTATGGTTATAATTTATAACGTTGATTCCATTGGGAACAAGAACAACCCCATTTATTTTTGGTTTTAAATGCTGTAAAATTCTGTTGAAAAATAAAAATATGTCAGATGCCGGTATGGGTCAAAATTTAGAATAGGATAGTACTAATTTGTAGTTTTCCATTAAAAGTCTCGCAGTTGGTAGGTACACCTATCATTGTCTTGGTTTCTATTTTGCTTTGCCATGCCATTCTTCACAAAGAGATATGCCATTTTTCTCGTTCTTCTTGAAAAGGAAAGGTTGATAGAATAATTAATCTCAAAGATAAAATAGACTTTGGCTGGAAAGGGATAATGAAATGATTGAAAAAGGCGATGCGGCCCTTTGTTGTTTTGTTGCCGATAACAATATATATATATATATATATATATATACAGAGAGCTTTCATTGAGGGATCCTTCAAATAAGCTTATTTGAGGGACACCCCTTGTAGGCCCCATTCCGGATTGTATTTCACTAATCCAAACCGTCTATTTTGTACATACTCATTCAAAGATCATCTCAACAAAAAATCACTTGAATCCGATATTATTTGACCACTCAATTAAGCTATTGAAATTTTAGCATTTTCTTGAAGCATCGTATTCTTTGATTTTGTAAGACACAATTGGATGTCGAAATGGTTTCCGATTTGTCTAATTTTTTGTAAGGATGATCTATGAATAAAGACCTAAAAAATAGATGGTTTGGATCATTGGGAAAAAAAATTGTGGGGTACCCTAAGGGGTGTCCCTCAAATAAAATTATTTGAGGGATCCCTCAATAGAAGGGGACTGATATATAGAGAGCTTCTATTGAGGGATCCCTCAAATAAGCTTATTTGAGGGACACCCCCTTGTAGGCCCCATTCCGGATTGTATTCACTAATCCAAACCGTCTATTTTGTACATACTCATTCAAAGATCATCTCAACAAAAAATCACTTGAATCCGATATTATTTGACCACTCAATTAAGCTATTGAAATTTTAGCATTTTCTTGAAGCATCGTATTCTTTGATTTTGTAAGACACAATTGGATGTCGAAATGGTTTCCGATTTGTCTAATTTTTTGTAAGGATGATCTATGAATAAAGACCTAAAAAATAGATGGTTTGGATCATTGGGAAAAAAAATTGTAGGGTACCCTAAGGGGTGTCCCTCAAATAAAATTATTTGAGGGATCCCTTAATAGAAGGGGACTGTATATATATATATATATATATATGTTATATTGTTGTTTGGGTGTGGTCTCCAATTCCAAGTCAAGTCACGTCAAGTCAATGGTCTCAATTTCAAGCCAAGTTAATAGACTCAATTTCAAGCCAAGTCAAGTGGTTCCAATTTCAAACTAAGTCAAGACAGACTCAACTTCACAAGAAATTATTATTTACAATGAAAGTAAATAAATGAAAGACCAAGGAGTTTTGGTTGGGATTTCACTCAAAGGCGAACTAGTGGCCCATGGATTCTCTCTCTCTCTCTCTCTCTCTCTCTCTCTCTCTCTCTATATATATATATATATATATTTAATACGAAGGAGTAAGAAGTCATATGAACTTTGGCCAAGTTTCTTGAAAATGCCAAATTGCCTAAAGATCTTTAGGCAAAAAGATCTGATGAAAGTTCGAAGGCTAACTTTATGGCTTTATACTATCTATATAATAATATTTAAACTCAACATGATGCAGATGGACTCATTAGAATTCTAAATCACCCAACATCAGTGGATTATGTTTAATCAAAACTAGAAACTCCGGAAACCATGATGTCTCACCAGAAGAAAATAATGCCCTGTTGAAACTGGTGAGTTCGTACTCCATTGGTACGCTGAGAAGGCTAGACATGCTGCAGGTTTCTAATGAAAAGATTCTGGGAGACCAGGAGAGACTCATGGCTAAGCTTAAGAGGCGCCATTCTCTTCCTTCAGAGGCTTCCAGAACATAATGTAATCTTTTAGATTTTACAGAGCCTGCACCTTTATTGCAGGTGGAAAATCTATCTGTTGTATGCCTTCTTTCATGTTATAATAATTGTGCAAATTCTTAAACTTGCACCTGTGGTTTTTACGTCTTTTCAAAATGACGATTTGGAACCTTGTGTCTTATAGGTTCAAGTAACCACATCAAATCTCTCAAATTACATATTTCAATGCATGTGAGCCCGGAACTTCTGGCTCGGGCTAAACACGACCTCAGAATTTATTCGCCCTTTTCAAATATGCATGAAATATGAATTGAGGAAAAGTCATGATAATATTGTAATATAGTAGTGAAGAGCATTAACTACTATATAATCAAAACTTCAGGTTCAGGACTTTTCATATATTGGGATCAATGGGCTTCTAGCCCAGATCATATAATATAACCAAATATGTGGGGAGCCTCAATTCATCATTTGAGGTTTATCCTGATATTATCCATTTCATGGTGCATTCTTAACAACCGGAATTCACAAAATATATTTCTTCCTTGAGGTGTCGATTGTAACAGAATTGAACTTTATTAAATTTATCATTTCTTATGCCAAAGAAATATGTGGTGTACCACAATTTGCAATAATACCTCAAGGGTTGCCCATTTAACTATAGGAACTTCAAGTTCTCAATATTGCCATATTTTAAACTTTATGCCAAAATCATATATTCTTATAGTATGGGCATTCAATACTCTTAGATTTTGAACTTCAGGCCAAAATCACATATTCTCATGGTATGAACATTTTTACAATTTTCTGTATGTATTTTGGGACTTCAAGCACTTACATAATTGTCCATATTTTGAGAAACTTCTGGCATCTCATTTAATTGCTCATTTATGAGTTTAAGGAACTGCATGTTCCCTTTTGTATATAGTGACAATTTACCCAAAATGGTTAATATTTATGCATATGTCACTATTCATGTATACGATACTATTCATCAAGTCATGAATACGTATCTATTCATGTGTACAGTACATTTGCTAGTACAGTTATTATTTATGTGTACATCACTTTTAACCAATACGGTACTGTTGCATCATCAAGGAACTCTAGGTCTTTATTTACATGTCAAGGATCAAGGATCTTCAAGTCCGATATCTTGTTTACAAGTATAGTAAACAAGAGATTGTCAGCTCTCATATCATTATCATCATCAAGGATCTTCAAGTCCTGATGTAGTTGTATGATGGGGATCAAAGAACTTTTGGTCCTGATCTGTATGCTGTAAAAACTCATCATACTGCACAATTAATCCATAAAATAAATTGCTTGTAAATAAATTGCTTGATGTATGGACGTTAATCCTGCGCCATACCTTAAATAAAATTAAATATGCGGTAAAGTAAATTCATAAATTAAATTGCTTGCTGTACGGACGTTAATCCCACACCATACCTTAAATAAAAGTAAATGTGCAATAAAGTAAATTGCTTGTTGTATTGGAGTTAATTCCACACCATACAATAATAAAGTAAATGTGCTTGTATGAGCACTAATTCTGCTCCATACTTTTAAATAAAAGTAAAGGCAGTTGTGTGGACGATAAACCTGCACCACACTTTTAAATAAATATTGTTGTATGGGTAATAAACCTACACCATACAAGAAATAAATTGTATGAGTAATGAACCTACACCATATAGTAAATAAAATAACTGTGGGAATAAAACCACCACTAAAAATATAGGAAGTGAAACCGTCTATTTTTATTAGTTGTTAGTAATATGAAAGCAAATAAGTATATTATATTACTATCAACTTTTCATATCAATATTATAATTATATATATAAGATAACCATATATAATAAATTGACAGTTATCGCTTCTGACAATCGTGGATTATATATACTAGATTAAGACTACCATATCAAATAATATTCTATAAATATCACTTGTGTATATACATATAACTTGAGTATATTGCCATTTATATATATAATATGTTATATCAAAACCAAAAAGTTAATGATGCTTTAATATAATATATAAAGCAACCATATATCAAAAGGAATCATGGCCGACAATGAATCATTGCATATGTGCATGTTTTCAACTTTGTTGCTTTCACTCCTGCCATTAGCACTCAAACTGTTTGTATAATCAGCATATATATATAAGGTAGCATTGAATAATGTAAAGTATTAATAAACGAAGAAGATGAAAAAATAGTGAGCTTATCATGTTTTGGTGGATTTGCTCGTATATCTCTCTAGCAGACCACAGCTCCTTCTCTTTTCTTCCTTACATCAACACAATGATCAGTAGTATAAATAATAGTGCAACACAAAAATTATACATGAGAGCTTCTCGTGCTAATAACGTGTTATACAATAACTGGAATATGTGCGAATATTGAGCTGCACGTAAAGTGGATGAGAAACAGTAACTTTTCCACTATGTAAAATAATAGGGCTACAACTTTAGTGTTTACAATATATGTAGCTCACTAATTTTTCTCTCTTGGAGAATTTCTCTCCTCTCACCCACTCTCTTTCTTTCTTTTCTTTCCTTCCTCTCTGCCTGACTCTCTTTCTTCTCTCAGTTGGAGTCTTCACCAAAGGAAGGGGGGAAGCCTTATTTGTAGGCAGAATTTTGTGGCTGCTTACTCATTTCTCTTTGGCTTCACGTGGGTGTTGACAAGCATCATCATTACTCTTCAATTAATTAGGTAGTGTGCTCTACCATTTTGGCCTCCACATTCTTGACTTTACAACAAGTATATATTTTAATATGGAGGAGTAAGAAGTCACAACTTTGGCCAAGTTTCTTGAAAAGGACAAATGGCCTAAAGATCTTTATAAAAAAGATCTAATGAAAGTTCGAAGGCCACCTTTATGGCCTTATACTATCTATATAATATTATTTAGACTCAACATATAAGGTATAATCATAGTCTAAAATATCGATAATATCGACGAAATTATCATTTTTTCGAGTCACAAATATTTGGAACGTATCCACACATATCGTATAAATATCGATAATATCAGAAAATATCGATGTCGATAATTGTGCTCACTCACTACTACAAAAAAGGAAAAAGACGACGGTAAATCACCGTCGTGTATTCGATTTTTCAATGGTCGTGGAATCCACCGTCATCTTTTCCCTCATATACCACGACGCTAAATCACCGTCGTTGTTAAAATATACAACGTCATCAACAAATACAAAACGACGTCTTTGTACTGCAAAAAGATCTAAAAAAGCAGTCGAGGATGAGAATAGACGACCAACTCTCTAAAAAAACCGTCGTTAAAAAGGAAAAATATGACACATATTAAGAGAACAAGGCCGCAAGATAGACATACAACGACGGAAATAAAACAACGACGCCGTTAAATATCATTTTCACGACAATAAAAAATTTGACGTCTTTAAATACATTAGAAGACGACGTTATTGATACCTACTACGTCGCATATATAAAAACAGCCGTCGTAAAATTAATTTTCCACTTCGATTTTTCGATAAAAGATGACGTGGAAATAGTTGTCAGTGTCATTATTTACGACGTATGTATTTATTGAGTAGACGTTGAAAAACTAAACAACGTCGGTTACAAATATATGAGAGTCGTATTACAAAATTTATACGTCATATTTTCAGAAACAAACAACGACGATAAATATTAGACGTTGTTAAATAAAACAACGTCGGAAAACAATAAAAACAGACGTGTTTAGTCTGCTAAAGTTCTAGAAAATAGTCGAGGATGAGAATAGACGACCAACTCAAACAAATCACCGTCGTTAAAAAGGAAAAATATGACACATGTTAAAAGAAAAAGGCCGCAAGATATACATACAACGACGACAACTAAAATTTTACGCCGTTAAATATAATTTACACGACAAGAAAAAATATGACGTCTTTAAATACATGAGAAGACGACGTTATTGAAATATACTACGTCTCTTATTTACAAACAACCGTCGTGAAATAAATTTTCCACTTCGATTTTTCTAAAAAAGATGACGTGGAAATAGTTGTCAGTGTCATTATTTACGACGTATGTATTTATACAGTTGACGTTGAAATGCGAAACAACGTCGGTGGCATTTATATAGTCGACGTTGTATTTATATCTATCATCATTACTCACGACGCACTTAATAATATAGACGACGTTGAACTTCTAAACAACGTCGGTTCCAAATAAATGAGAGCCGTATTACAGAACATATAGACGGCGTTGATTATGATGAGAGCCGTATTACAAATAACGTCGTTTAATTGTTATTAGACGGCGGTTATAATGAATTTCCGTCGGAATTCATTTCGTTCCTCTTCGTTTATAAAAGAACTTGCGACGTGGAAAATGTATGATGACGTCGTATTTTTTAACGTTCAGATTATATATCTCGTTTTTTAGACGTCGGTATTATGGGATTGGAGTCGTGTTATTTTGAATTACATGGCGGTTCTTAATCCTTCCCCGACGTGATATCCTGATTAATTGCTTCACAATTGCGTCGTGGTTCTTCATTGTTACGTTGCTTTAAGACGTCGGTAAATATGCTGAATAACTGGTTCACAATAACGTTGTGTTTTATTTGAACGTAGAAAGTGAAGAAATCACATTACAATATATTACAAAATTAATGTCATACACTGCCAATTACATAAGCATCATTCAATCCATATATCTTCACACCCATCTCGAATATTTTGACCGCCTAACTCACCCACCAGTTCATCAAATGTGTCAACATTTGGCATCCCTCTAGTAAATGGCTCACACTCAATTATCACATCACCTAAGACTTCATCACCAATAACATCATTATATTCTCTATTAGGCATTGATAACACTACCGACCAACCACGATGCATCGGGTCGTCAACAAAAAATATTTGTTTGACTTGAGAAGCCAAAACAAATTGGTCATTCCTATGTCCAATTTTACTCAAATCTACAAGGGTAAATCCAAGTTCGTCGACTACAAGACCAGAACTATCTATCCAATCACACCTAAAGACTGGGATTGTAAACTTTTGGTAGTCAAGGTCCCAAATTTCTTGAATGACACCATAGAAACCCATATTTGAGAGAATTGGGTTTTTATCCTTGGCACTAGCAACTTGCATGGTATGTGCAAGTAAATAAACTCCACTATTTTGAGTTGTCCGCACATCATCTTGTGCCTTGATATTGAATTTAATACCTTTAATAAGATAGCTCCTATATAATGGCACTGACATGTTTGGACCAGCTGCTAGCCACCTTAAATTTTCTGATACGCCATGATTGTCTTCCTCAAGTTCACTTTGAACCTGCAAATTAATCATATCTTAATTCAATCTAACATATAAATAAGAAGAAAATTAAAAGAGAAATATGTTATTCAACAATATATACCTTGAAGCGTAGCCATTGAATGAAAGTGCTATTGTGCTTATCCTGCAGCCACTTTGTTCTCTTTCTAAATTTTGGATAAGCAGTCTTGATGTGAATCATATGTTGCCTACATGACACGAAAAATTCAAGCATTACGGTCCTAAATATAGAAGATAAACATAAGAAATAATTTAAAATGGAAACTTAAAGAATAAAGCTCATACGTACTCGATATAAGGTAGGACTTCCTCCGTATTCTCCAAGACATATAGATGTGCTTGATTCAACAGGTCCTGATCAACTACGCTCACTGTGCAACCTGATAATGGCTTTGAAAGTCCCATCTTTTGGCTTGAAGGCACTCCAACTGTACTAACATCAGATAAATGCTGAGTACAACACTCTACCGCTTCTTCAGCTATATACCGCTCAGCAATGCAACCTTCGGGACGAGTACGATTCTGAACATACCCCTTCAGCACTTTCATATATCTTTCAAACGGATACATCCACCTAAAATATACTGGCCCACATAGACGAACTTCTCTGACAAGATGTACTACTAGATGAACCATGATATCAAAGAATGAAGGGGGAAAGTACTTCTCAAGCAAACACAGAGTAACTACTACATCTTCTTCCAACTTATCTAGCTTGGAAACATCAACAGTCTTTGCACATATAGCATTGAAGAAGAAGCACAAACGAGTTATTGCATACCTTGCAGGCTTCTCCAAAACAGAACGAATTGCCACAGGGAGCAATTGTTGCATTAAGGTATGACAATCATGTGATTTAAGGCCAAGAAGTCTTGAATCTTGTAAAGATACAAGATTTTTAATATTTGAAGAATAACCTTCAGGGACCTTCATACCATAGAAAGAATTGCAAACCTCTCTCTTCTCTGCTCTTGACAAATTCCAAGGCCCAGGAGGCAAACGAGTACGTCTTTCTCCATACTCGGGTTGCAAATCAGTTTTGACCCCCATGTTCAATAAATCTAATCGAGCAGCAATCCCATCTTTATTTTTTCCAGGGATCTCCAGCAATGTACCAATGATACTATCGCAAACATTCTTCTCAATGTGCATAACATCTAGGGCATGCCTCACAGGAAGGTATTTCCAATACTCGAGATCAAAGAATATTGATTTCTTCTTCCAACAAACTCTGTCACCATTTTCAACCATATGCAGCACTTCTTCTCCGGTTAATGGCTCGGGAGGTATGCCATATTCAGGTTTCCCATTAAAAGCTGCACGTTGCCTCCTATATGGATGATTGATTGGTAACCATTTTCTATGCCCAATGTAACAAATTTTGTGGCCATTTTTCAACCTGTGACTAGGTGTATCATCGCCGCATATTGGACAAGCTTTATATCCTTTAACAACAGAACCAGATAAGTTTCCATAGGCGGGGAAATCATTAATTGTCCACATTAATGCAGCTCTGAGTGTAAAGTATTCTCCATTATGTGCATCATACACTCCTCTAATCCCAACCCACAAGGATTTTAAATCATCAATCAAAGGCTCCAAGTAGACGTCTATATCATTTCCGGGTTGTTTAGGACCGGAAATCAATAAGGTTAACATCATGAACTTTCGTTTCATGCACAGCCATGGAGGGAGATTATATGTAACTAAGATAACCGGCCAACAACTATATCTGCTACTTAGAGAACTGTGGGGATTGAATCCATCAGATGAAAGAGCCAATCTCAAGTTTCTCGGCTCATTACCAAACTCAGGCCATTTATCATCAAGAAGTTTCCAAGACGGGGAATCCGCCGGATGAGACATCTGACCGTCAATTGATTTTCTAGCAGCATGCCACCAAGTCAAACTCTTAGCTGTCTCATGTGATTGAAACATCCTTTTAAACCTTGGAATTGGGGGAAAATACCACACCACCTTCGCTGGCACACCCTCTTTCAAGATTGAATCTTTGCCTTCCTTCCACCTTGAGATACCACAAGTAGGACAATTAGTTGAATCCTCATACTCCTTCCTATACAAGATGCAATCATTGGGGCATGCGTGCATTTTCTCATAACTCAGCCCCAATGCACACAAAGTCTTTTTAGCCTCATACATGGAGGTTGGTATTGTATTTCCTTCTGGAAGCAAATCGCCTTGAAGTATCAATAATTCTGTAAAACAGACATCACTCATCCCATGTTTTGCCTTCAAATTATACAACTTCACTAATGCCGATAACTTCGTGTACTTTCTACAACCAGGGTACACTGGTTGATCTCCATCCCCAATCACATTGGCAAACTCATACGGATCCGAACCAAAATCACCAAAATCATTATCATCCATATCAATTTCTTCAGACACAAAACTGTACCTACTATGGCCATCATCTTCTTCAACATTTCTACTAGCATTAGTAGTTGCTTCCCAAGGTTCTCCGTGAAATGTCCAATTCTTATAGCTTTGGTCAATTCCATTAAAGTATAAGTGATCCCTTATAATTCCAACCCCAAACAACTTCAAATTAACACATTTAACACATGGACAACGGATATGTGTTGTAGTTAGAAGATTTTCTACAGCAAAGTTCAAAAATGCTTCCACCCCAAATTCATATGCCTTCGATCTTCTATCCGAGTGCATCCATGACTTATCCATCTCCGACACTATAACCTATTATCTATAATAAAGTGAAAATACAGGCAATGACCATCACTATAGCAGATTATAAAATGATCTAATCGCAAGTAATACACAACAGAGACGACGGGTTTTAAACAAAAACAGACGTATTTGGCATATATAGACGACGGATTTTCAACAGACGTCGTCTATTATAAGTAATACAAACGACGGTTTATGAAAAAACCGTCGTGTATAAGTAATACAACGACGGTAGTTTAAAAAAATCGTCGTGTAATCGTCGTCGTAAGCCTTAAAATTCGTCGTGTCTCAGTTTATTTTCAAGAACACAAAACCCATTAAGAACACAACATATATATGAAACCAAGCAAGAAACCAACATATACATGAAACCAAGCATGAAAACAATAAATCCATTCCCAATTCAACATAACAGATAATCCATGAACCCATTAAACAGAAAATCCATGAACCCATACCTATAAGCACATTATTAACAGATCGCAAAGCATACACATAAAACCCTTTAACAAAACAACCTAATATAACTCGAATCGTTACTAGAATCATCACTCGAATCCCCATCTTCATTATCAGTTTCTTCCTTCGTAGGTACTATTTGCTCCCCATCATTTTCTCCATAGCGGAAAATGACAAGATCAAATAAAGGTGTACTTTTGCTGGAAATCATTTGGAAGTTGGTGATCTGTGTCTTTTTGTGTTGATTTCCAGCAAAAGTACACCTTTATTTGATCTTGTCATGAACCCATTAAACAGAAAATCCATGAACCCATACCTATAAGCACATTATTAACAGATCGCAAAGCATACACATAAAACCCTTTAACAAAACAACCTAATATCATTCAATGAATTTACAAGGGGAAGATAGGGTTTATACTTACAGGTTGGACGAGCTCACAGATTCGACGGAGCCTGGAGAGTGCAACTTTTAATTAGAGCAGAAGTGAGAGAGCGAAATGTTATGTCGCGCGAAATCTGAAAATTTAAGGTTTCAGGGTTCGAAGTATAAGAATAAGAGCCAAATCTAAAAAAATTTAGGTCGCGCGAAAATTTTTAGAGTTCGCGCGTTTTAAAACGTCGAAAGAAAAACCAAGGCGAAAGTTCTACACGTACCGACGTAAATTTAATATTCCACGACGGAAACTTCATTTTTCGGATTAAGAACGTAAGGCCGTTCATTTTGAAGCTTCATTTTTCGGATTAATTTTAAATTTATTTTGAATTTTTTATATAACGACGACTGAAAAACCACGTCGGTGTTAAGAAATTAAAGACGTTGTAAATTATATAAACCGACTTACATATTAAAATGACGTCGTTTAAAGCGTAAACCATGTCGTATGTTTTTCTGTACGACGTAAAATATGTATTCCACGACGCAACCACCGTCGTTAAAAATTAATACCCTAAACCCATAAAACTAAATTATACAATTTAAAAAATTAAGTTTATAAAAGGTTTTATGGTTTTAAAGCCTAACATATACCCTAGACTACCCAAAAATTATACTTTAAAAATAAACCCCAATAAATAACAACCCTAATCTCTAAACCCTAGACTCTAAACCCTAAACCATAAAACTAGAAGTGATTTTATGACTCATCAAAACAATTTTGTTTTGGATGGTCATTTTAAATTTTTGTTATTCAAAATGAATTTTTTCAAGGTTTATGTGGAAGAAAATATATCAATGACTTCATAGGAGTTGACTTTTCAATTTTCTGATTTATTTTAAATTTATTTTGAATATTTTGATATAAAAATAATAAAATATTCTTACCACAACAACAAACCACGTCGGTGTTAATAAATTGTAGACGTTGTAAATTGTAATAGACTACTAAGTCGTTAAAATGACGTCGTTAAAATGAGAAACCATGGCGGCTATTTAACTATACGACGTAAAATATATATATCAACGACTTAACCGCTGTCGTTACATAAACGTCGTCGATGATACCCTGAACCCTTAAGAAATTGAAGATGTTGTAAACCATAAACGACTCAATTGTTCAAAGAACGTCGTCTAACTATATTTTTACGTCGTATTTGTTTAAAACACGAAACAACAAAATACGACGGTTTGTGACTTTATTAGGTCGTTGGAAAAGTATTACACGTCGGTTAAGCAATTTGTATGTTTGTTTTTTTTTTAATTTAAGAAAACCTCAACAAATTTTTACATTACATATTATAGAGAAAATTTGTACATTATACATAAATATCAAGTGTTCAATAATTGCCCTGTTTAATAATTTGGAAAACAAACTCTGCCCATTCATTCCGGACTTCATCAATGGCTTCTTGGGGGTATGAAGCTTCCTGGTTTCCCTTGGCATACTGCATAAACAATGACTATTAGGGTTTATAAATAAAAAGAAATTCAATCACAGACGACGATATTTTTCATAACCGACGTAGTATATCCATTCAACGACGTTAATTTTACATGACCGTCGTTGATAATACAAAAAACGACGTGAAATGTATGAAGGTAATTTCTTCTTACCTTATTCTCAAACCCCAAGGAAGGATCCATGATGATGTCCCTCATGAAGCGCATCACATAATACCCGCATTCGACATTGCTGGGTTGCTTTGGTGTGCCTGAGAGAGTTTTCCAAATTACATTTTTACGTCCTGCTCGGGCTATGTGGGTATTATATATTTTTAAAGCACTGTTCACGATGTTTTTCGCCTCTTCGTCGACCACACGATGACCTGGCAGAGGATCCAGAAAATAGACGGTCTCCTTCTTTGCTCTTACAATCAGCAAGATCCAATGACGGCTGCACAAAATTAATATAAAAACGACGGTTATTTACAAAAACGACGTATTATAGTATTCACACGACGAAA